>NC_060126.1:151785608-152085816 GCF_021461395.2 Schistocerca americana | reverse complement strand
TCTGCCTCCTCTCTAATGTGAGCCAATTTAATGTGCCCATGTCATGTGTAGCAATGAGTAGAGTATGTGATCTCAATTACTGGATCTTGTGACTGGATCCTTGTATGGGAGAGAAAAATTTATTCATTTTGGAAGTGACAAAGGACAGTGAGATCCTTTTACTTTTGATACCCCAGGCTATATATACACAACACATCTCTACAGAATAACCTCTCAAGATAATAAAATTACAGTATCATGTATTAAAATATCACGAGTTTGAGATATGCTGTTCCTTTAAAAGTTAGCAGGAACAGAGAACTTTTATCTTCAATGAGGATGCTATGAGACTGAACACAAAAAGCTCTGCACTAGAGGTGGCAAAAAATAACTTAACTGATACAAGTAACCGTTTATTGAGAAGTGGCAGGCATTTCCTATTTACAGGCTTATTACGGTAGCTTAACCTCAAAAAGACGATACAAAACGGTTGAAATGAAATGAGAGTGTAGCATTGTTGGCTGGATGGTCCCGTCCGTGGAAGTTTGGTCATTGAGTGCAAGTTTTATTTCAGTCGACGCCACATTGGGCGACTCATGTGTCGGTGATGAGGATGAAATTATGATGAGGACTGGCACAAGCAGGCGGACTAAAATACAGTGGAAGAAAGGCACAACACACACACAAACAGCACATAAAGTAATTATGTAAATATTTTCGCTTGACAATGAGAATAAATTCTCGAAACGCTTAGTGCAAAGCGTGAAAAAATACGCACCCAGTGCACTTTTTCATTACTAAAACCACAAACATTTCCGCAATGCGAAGAGAGTAGAGGCACAGTTTAACATAATAGTTGCGAACTTACTGCTGTAAAAGTAGTTACCGTTTGACAGCTGGAGCGACACTAGCGCTCCAAGCTGCGAGAAAGGAGAACTTCAGATGCGTCGTAAGCGTCTTGTTTGTTTTGCATCCCTTTCCTGTGTGATTTACGAAATATTTGAGTTATTTTTTGCCTGCAAGAGTTTGTGTAATGTCAGAAGACATAGACGTTTCTAAAAATGATTATATAATAAGCGCAAATAGGGATAAAACTCGTAAATCCAGTGAGAAGTACAATACATTCGTGAAGAAACACTTGTGACGTTGGATAGGACTGCAGCTTACCATGTTGATATCAATGGAATATAAAGACATAGATTCACACATAAGAAGCACAGACATGTACCTCTACATGGCCGGCCGGGGTGGCCGAGCGGTTCTAGGCGCTACAGTCTGGAATCGCGCGACCGCTACGGTCGCAGGTTCGAATCCTGCCTCGGGCATGGATGTGTGTGATGTCGTTAGGTTAGTTAGGTTTAAGTAGTTCTAAGTTCTAGGGGACTGATGACCTCAACAGTTAAGTCCCATAGTGCTCAGAGCCATTTGAACCATTTTTGAACCCCTACATGCGAAAGGGATCGACACCCCATTTATAGTTCCACATACCTACAGTGTTTTAGTCATTGTCGCTTGTTGCCACAAGTACGACCTTCGCCTTCATATTATTCTAAGTGGGACAAGCACCTGTCAAATAGTGACAGAAATATACTGTGAGTGTAATCCCCAAGTCCTCAAAGCCAATAACACTGTCAGAAATGCTGTCATACGTTAAATTTGCCGTTAGAGACTTTTTGTCCAATGAAATATGCACTAGTTTATCAGTATCAGAGAAATGCTCACCTTACGCTTTAAAAGGTGGAACAAATTGTCACTTATCCCACATTTTATATGTATGCCTTCCACATACCTCTGTAATGTGCACACTGACGGAAATATAAAACATTCTGACAAAACCTGTATACCTGAGTGCTGTAAAATAATAAATTTAGAGAAAACAGCTTAGTTTTGTGTTTCGATCTTGCAGATGGGATGCTAATCTGGTTTAACAACAAGCCAAGCGCATCTTTTTTAAATATTGGGATCCTATAGTTTTCCAAATTTGTTTGTCCTTCTTCACTTGATCCTTCTGATACAGTTGCTGTTGCTGTCTGTACGTAAAATGATAGGCACTTTCCTCATCACACAACAGTTTTGCACAAAGCCTAGCGATCTGCACATTCTGATACTCCATATACTTTTCCTAAACACGAATAACTGCACTTAATTTTACCAATTTTTCGTCAAAGCAGGTCTGTTATGACGATTCAGATGAATTTGACAATGATACATGAAGAGTTGAACTGGCTGCTTTTGTGCCATAGGTGTGTTTTACAGATTTAGACGGAATGTCGAACATTTGTAGCAGTTTCCTCTTCATCGTCAGTTGAGGTGGCGTATTTAGAATGTCAAACAATGTGGTTAACTGCATTCCATACGATTTCGCTATTGTCTGCACTCATTCGTACAAAACTTAGCATTATTATAAAGGTGAACAGGGTCTTTTTCCATAAGATCTTCTCGTCTGCTATTCACTAGTCATTTTCTACTCCTAAAATGAAACATTAATCATCAATATACAAGTAATTTGCAAGCGATGTAGTTTAGTAACATGGTGGTATTTACCTCTCAGCGTCCTTAGGAAATCTAAAAAAAGAGAGATGTGGTATCTTCTTCTTTTTATTGCTGCAATTTATTGCGCTGCGCTACGCTCCCATTTGTAAAAACCATTCTACATACCAAAACACACAACTACTATTCGCTTTCACGATCGCGCCGTGCTCAACAGTTTAACTTACCAGTCGCTTGGCGGGTTGCTGGCGCAATGGGCAACATAATCGAGGCGAAATGTCGCAACTGTTATGTTAGACTGTGGTAGGGATATCAACTAGCGCTACGAAATATGCGCTCTAGTAAACCCACAGTGAGTATCAAATAGTTCAAATGGCTCTGAGCACTATGGGACTTAACATCTGAAGTCATCAGTCCCATAGAACTTAGAACTACTTAAACCTAACTAACCTAAGGACATCACACACGGCCATGTCCAAGGCAGGATTCGAACCTTCGATAGTAGCGGTCACACGGTTCCAGACTGAAGCGCCTAGAACCGCAGGCCACACTGGCCGTCTCCACAGCGAGGGTCGATGCTACCACGAAGCTGTGCATGTGCAATAGAGACAGTTTGAAAACTGTTGCACTTGGTTGTGATAGGTTCATTCGAATGAACCTGAGGTTGGTTTGAGCAGCTGCCAGAGAGCTCTAGAAAACGGGCCGTACTGTGCATGCGCAAATACTATGACGTAGGCAACCCGTCCTTGGTGTTTGTTCTGCTCATTCGCTTTTTGTACGTCGAAGACCTAGGGAGTTGTACCTGGAGCAATTGGTTTACCATATTCTAACCAGCTAAGGAATGCAAATAAGGAAGCACTTACTGGCGTAATATTCATTTCAAAACTGGACTCTACAGCTCAAAGTTCCCTAACATTTTTCTACGACATGACTTTACCATAGATTTTTTTTTCTTTTTTGTACTCTGCAATATTGTTATGCTTCACTTCCAGTCAGGTTTACATCTACACAGCACTGCAAAAAATTGTAAAAAGTAATACAAATTCCTTTCAAAAATAAAGCAAGCAGTTCCTTGTGTAGCTTATACCAGAATAAAGGACAATAAATTATTTCATGGCTGGCAAAATGTGTAAACAATTAACAATGTGGTCTGTGTGACAAAGAAATAGTGTAACTGACAGTTTATAATCTACTCTAGGAATAAATATAAAGCCATGTGGGGAGTTAAAAAGATGAAACACGGTATGCTGCCATTCTACAATTTAGCATAGAATGGCATTCCATAAATTTAAGATGTAAACAACACAAATTAAGAAATAACATCAACCCTGGAGGAAGTATTAGACAAGAGTTTGTGATCGAAAAGCATTGTGTTTCACAGAAGGCAGATTTGTAAACTTCTGCTACAGCTGGCAATACATTTGAAACAAAATGTTTAATTTAAAACTACTGACCAAATTTGTCTGCTTAGTGAGCTTCAAGTGAATTTCGTAAAGCATACTAAAATGCTTAACCAGGCTCAAAGTGCACATTTCTAAGTCCAGATTCACACTGGAGTATATGATATTGAGCTTTTCTGTATGGTTTTTGGGATACCATTTGTCTTGGAGTGCCACTACAGTATTATCTCATGTTTGGTTCTTTATTATGGTATAATGCCATTCGTGCCAGAAAATGAAAATGTGCACTTGAAATTGGACTAAGGTGAAACCAGCCAATGGTATGGAATGAAACGCTTCATTTCAACTAAATTGACTGCTTTGGCAGAAAAGATTAATAGAAGCTAATTTCTCTACCAAACCGACAAAAATAACTTAAGACAATTAATGGTTGATTGCTAATAATGTGGAAATAATATAAAATCATAAAATTGAATCTACTTACTTATTTTAGTCTGCCATGATTATGGGAAGGTATATTAATTCACTTGATGGCTCCTGGCCACAGAAATGTTTTGTTTTCATGTGATGTGGGAGATGTTACCAAAGAGAGAACAGCAATATAACGAAACACATACACTGGTCATATGGAGAATAACCCCCCTCCTCTCCCTTCCCCCCCCCCCCCCACTATAACTCAGATTGCTCTGCACATGTGCGAATCTGGCAGCTTTGGCGCAGCAGAAAAATTTTTCTGGGGAGCATCTGGCTGCTTGCTGCTACTACTCATACAGCAAAAAGCCACGCTTCCAGTAGCAAGATGTGGGAGAAAGCACTGCTCATAAGTGACTTCAGCTCTGCACATGCGCAGGAGCCCACAGCCAACTGCTCAAACGAACCTCTCAGGTCAACAATTAATGACGTACGTCGCATAGCAACAGGTAGGGACACTGCACTGCACTGGCACTGCACAACATAACCAGATGTCACCAAGAGTGGATGTTCCCCATGATTCTAACGTTATGTTCTTGTGTGTTTCTCGTTGGTAATGAGGTGGAGAAAAAGAGTTGTAACATGGAAACAAAGCATTTCCAGATCCATGTTCATATAAGATAATTACCTTGTCTACATGTGAGGAATGTGTCCTGTAATTTATACCATACATTTTTGTTATACTGTATGTATGAGACTTGATTCGAAGGTAGAGTGAGTTCCACCTTCACAACTAAGATTTATTTTAGATTAGTTACTTAAGAAATGAAATAACAAAAAGCGAATGATTAAAAGTGTAAATTGTGAGTCTATTTTTACATTTATTATTACTTAAAAGACGAATAAATGTCATACAGATTTCTCTGCAAATCTTTTAACAAATGAAACAGTATTTTTTATGCTGACTTAAGTTTTTATTTATTTAAAATACTGCATCACCTTTCCTTAGCCTTATAACGCTTTCACACCTTAATTTCCATCCAGAATATACTTAATATTATATTCTCAATTTGTACTGACTTGGCCCCTTAAAAGTTGACTCACTTTTAACGAAAATGAATGTTATTCAATCTTGACAGAAAGGATCATCAAAACAATCCACATTAACTTTCAAAAGCGTAATTCTGACAGGGTGTGAACGAACCGGAACAGAATGGTACTTCAAAGTCAAGCATTCTGGGGAAGAAAGTTTTGACGTTGATATGGGCGAGAAGGGTGTCGTCGTCTTCTAACACCGGAAGTTAACCTATTTTCGTCGCCCTGACTCGTGTGATAGTAGTGAATATTGTACTTCTGAGTCATCTTGATATTTATTTTTAATGTTCTGCTTTGCTTTCGTGAGACATGGCAAACGTTCCACGACAACCTGGATATTTTTTACACCGAGTGTTCTTCCACAAGAGGGGACAGTTATCAGAAGGTGTAAACTGATGTGAATTTTACAATTACTGAAACGAGTTGATACCTACACTGTGCACAAATAATAATATAAACTGATGAAGTAAGTTATATTAAAAAGTAGTTTTTTAAGTGTAAAGTCAGCTCTGTTGAAGGAGAAAAGTACAGTTGTTCTTGAAGTTATTTCCCACGCTAGTAAAATAAACACAGAGAATAAGGTAAGCTGGATCTATGTGTTACCTTAAAATATTATTTTAACCTCATTATCAAATAAATGTCAATATTTTGAAATGTCATGCGGATTCTTTTCCTGTTGTTTCACGCCTCAGCAGGTTACCACAAAACATAGCAGAACTTTGGTTATGAGGTTTTCACTGGCCATTAATAAATCTTTTCATTGCTGGTTCCTTAATAGTGATACAGTATTCCAAGCTTTTGATTTTTATTTACTTACTTATCTTTATTTGTCCAAGAATCGTCTCATATGATAAAGGATATTTGAAAATAATATAGTGCCACTCAGTAGGCCACAATATAACACACAGCATACATAACATGTTTGAAGAGGGAAGGACTGGTAGCCTAGAACAGGTGTTAAAAATAATATCTCACAATTTCGCTTTTACTATTCAGTAAAAGCAAAGCTGGCAAAGTGACCCTGTATTGGCATTCAATGTCGTGTCAGCACACCTCCATTTGACAGTGAGTTTGCCTGTGGTTCCATTCCTAAATTATTTTTCACTGTCAGATATTTGGGTATTCTCGTGGAAGAACACTCATGGAAAAGAATATCAGTCATCACTGAACATTTACAATGTGTCACAAAACAAAGTAAAATAATGAAGTAAGTAGTCTGAAGACGCAAGTAGCAATATCTACAACTATAACATGAGTAAAAAGTGCGATGAAAATAGGTAAAGTTCAGATGCTGAAAGACTATTCACCATTCACCAACAAGCGTCAATGTCGAAATTTTCGTTCTGAAAAGAAATCTTGAAGGTCAGTTCACACTGTCCATCTCATCACGACATTTCAAATCGATTCAAGTCATGTGATCTCAAGTCACATGGCTGTCCTCAACTGTTTTTCGTGGGAATTGCTATTTCCACAAAATGATTTTCAACTGTTTTAAGACATAAAGTGCGTATACACAGCACAGTAGCTTATATACATGGATGATGGAGTTCGCATTTGTATGAAAATGACTTTTTTGGACTGAAATGGTTTGCAGTTTTCATGGATACCTTATATATTAGAGATGGAAGAAGAAGTGCAAAACAACACACAAAAAATGAGTCCGAAAAATGTCATTACGTGGTACAGAAGTAGAATCTCACACAGTATAGAACAAGGAATATGCACTTTATATTTTAGAAGGTAAAAGCATCAGATTTTCATTTGTTGCATCAAATTGCACCCAGAATTACTAAAATGGATACAGTGCTATGAGCTATCATCACATCCTCTGAAAAATTGTTTTGTTCATGATTAAGTTCAGTTGTCACACCAGTACAAATTTTTTTGCATTAGTGTATCTTCCTTAATACTTTTCACTTTAAGATTTATAGATTTTCTTTACACCTTGTATTTGGTTTTTAGTAGTCTAAGTGTCTTATCTGTACTAGGGTCAGCTATTGAAAACATGTAAATACTAACCACTATTGCTTTCAAAAATGTTTCACACCAATCCCAGAGAGCCACTTAACAGTAAATAAGCCTGCCACAAACATATACTTGAAGGAACAACTCAAATACAGTAAGTGATGTATACCTCACCAAAAAAAGTATTTTGCCACTGCTGCAGTGTCTAAAGATTTCAGTCAATTTCTTTATGAGCCACTAAAAATGCCTGACATCATGCAAATAAATTTCCCTTACTAATCAATCCGATTCTACCTGCAGCACGTGTTTCACTTCAAGTTGCAGCCATATTACAATTCATTTCATTGCAAAATATTAAATACAGTGTCAGATCGTATAAAAAACAACTTAATTAATTTTAGCACACTCATGTCCTACAAGTCATACAATTCAGAATGCTGCTTCACTGATTCAGTTGATCTTTTGTCATTCATTATAAATTTTGACAAAAGAGATAACGAAACCAAAGAATTTGTAAGAAGTAATGAACAACAGACAACTGATATCAACCACAAAAACCACAATGAAACGGAATATGGAGATCTGAGCATGGTTATGTGTCAGGAGGAAATGAGCTTGGGGGTCATATGATCATACACTGGACAGATGACATCAGCTGTCAAAACATTTTTCCTGAGAAACCTTGACGGTGCCATTGACGTTATGTGACGGGGTGGTGAGTGTGGATCCTGCCATTTGAAATGCTAAACATTGCTGCTGCAAAAACTGTGTTATGAAAGGTGTTTTGTGTATTAGATGCAGGAATGTTTATCATTAAAGTTGTTCAAATAACGCTACTGAAAAGCAAAATATCTGACTGTGTCGAAAATGTTGTAAACAAGGAGTAGGTCAAGCATTTAACATTAAAGGCGATGTTACCTCGATGTTACTTGATGAAATTCAGCTTATAAAACATCAGTACGATGTACTACTGGATAACAGCCAACAAAGTAAACCTGAAACATGTGACACTCGCATTATTCATTCTAATCCAAAACAAACTGCAATAATCAGTAGGCCTACTGCATCCAATTTGAAACAGCGACCGTTCGTGTTTGAATTTAAACGAACAACAATTCTACTGTTAAAAAAGGCACAGCATAACAGATTGGAAAAATCTTTAACTGTACAAAAATGGTTATTGGCAGTGTAATGATTAAGCATAAGAACAGAAAATAATGTATTGCTATTATTTGATAGTTGTTGGTCCTCTTTTACAATTAATCATAAAAGCACAGCATTTTAGACTCAACATTATTTTTTGGAAACTTCCTTTTTGTCACAGATCAATATCACATTCTGGCAACAAAACAATTTAACTCTAGGTCTCTTTTTCTGCTCATTTCAAAATATCACTTGCTTTGAAAAGAAAAATAAACACTAAGAACAATTACTTACAGATCTGTAGGTTATAAACATATACATAACACTACATTGTACCTCCCTCAGATTGTAAGTCCATTACTTGAATTTTTTGTGGAATTTCACAACTCGAACAAATAGGGTAACTTTCTTTGGTAACACTGTTGGAGCTATAGGCAACTCATTCACTGGTGAAGTGCTTTGTAGGTTATGCTGTAGACCACTGGTGTTTTAGTTTACGAGGATGAAGATGGGTTTCAATCTGTAAAAGGAGATGTACGTTGGCACACCCTTAATTATTAGAGTGAAATATTTTATTTGTCATTATAGGACTTCCTACGGGCCTTCATAGGGAAGCACTAGTCTGGCTTTCGCTTTGT
Source organism: Schistocerca americana (assembly GCF_021461395.2). NCBI lineage: Eukaryota > Metazoa > Arthropoda > Insecta > Orthoptera > Acrididae > Schistocerca > Schistocerca americana. The sequence continues at coordinate 152,076,695 of NC_060126.1, read as the reverse complement.
CATTCATCACAAATACGTAATTTGTATTATCCATATCTCTACAATAAAATTTTACCCTGTGGAAACATTCACAAGGATGTTGTTATCCAATATGTTTGGGTAACTGAGAAGCGAATGCTGGTAGATATACTTCTAGTTCGTTTTCCGACCTTGTAATGAAATCACCAGGCAATGTTTGAGTTACGGCATACAGCATCTCCACAACTGTTGAGTTGTTTCCTCCTCTCATACAGCGAAGTCCTAGGAGAATTGTTGAAATTTTGTCACTCCATTTATTTTTACAATATGCTCAGATGGCATCTTTCAATATTCAGTGGAATCTCTCGATTTTCCCATTTGATTGTGGATGATATGCCATAGTCTGAGTTAATTTAGTGCCACAAATCTGAGCTAATGCATGGAACAGCTCTGAATGGAATTGTGCTCCATGGTCAGTCACTATTTGGTTAGGTGCTCCAAATATAGTGATCCAGAAGTTATAAAGTACTCATGCCACGGTTTCTGCTCGGATATCACATAGTGCAATGACTTCTGTCCAGTTACAGAACCGATTGATGCATGTTAACCAGTACACGAATTCATGTGAGGGAGGCAGGGAGCCAGTTAAGTCGATTTGCACCATCTTCAATGGTCCATCTGTGCTTGGAAACTGTCCAATAGCAGATTCACTATGTCTAGTCACTTTCTTCTTTTGGTATGTTATGTACGATTTCACCCAGTCTTGGATACCTCGTTTTATATTTAATGAAATGAATCTGCATGTGAGTAATTTCACAGAAGACTTCATACCAGGATGTGCCGTACTGTTGTAATGCTGGAAGACGGAATATCTAAATTATTGAAGAATATAAGGTCGAATGATACTTAATGATACACCACACCATGATAATCCTCCTCCAGGGGTTTGATTCTGTTTAAATTTCAAAGATATATGCGGACTAGGGCGAAGTTTCTTGAGTTTTTCATCACCAACTTTAGCATCTGCTATCTTCATGTAATCCATTGGTACTACTTCTGTCAGTCTGGACAGATCGTCAGCCACACTAGTTTCTTTTCCAGGAATATGTGGGACATCTGTCATAAATTGCGATATGAATTATAGGTGACGCAACTGCATAGGGATTGCTTTACCGTTTCGTTGTCTAATCGGTAAAAATTCAGTAAAACAAGAACCGACGTAATTCTGACAGCTCCTGGAAATTTGAAATTAGTTATAACTTGTACTCGTTTTGGATCTGGTTTGATACCTTCTGCAGTAATAACCTGACCTAAAAACATTAATTCCTTGAACTACAAATACAGATATTTCAATATTAATCCTCAGGCCAAATTTGTTCAATTGTTCAAACAGGATAATTAAATGTTCTTCTAGAGAGCTAGAAGCTATCAGTATGTCATTTAAATATTCAAAACAGAAATCTAAATTTCTCAAAACATCATTAATAAATCCCCGAAAGGTCGTGGTGCTTTCCTGAGGCCAAATGGCATGAAACTGAATTCATGAAATCCAAAAGGTGCAATCACAACAATCGTTTCCTCATCACTTGTAGCTGGTGGGATTTGTAATATGCTTGTAGGAGATCGACTTCATAAACTACTTTCTTGTCCACGAGAATGGAATTTACATAATTTATATGAGGAATTGGATACCAGTCAGGAAGGATATGGTCATTGAGATCTCAGCAGTCTCCACAAACATACCATTGACCAGGTGGATTTTCTACCATATGCAGTGGACTAGCCCACTGGAATTTAGATGGGCAAATTATATTAAGAGTCATTAGGAACTGGACTTTTTTATTAGTGGACTTTAGTTTTTGTGAATCTAACTAGCAGGCAATTGAGTAATCTATCAGATCACTGCTGCTTGCAATATAATGTTTAACATCGTGCTTAATTTTTCCTGGCATAAGAATGAGTTTTGACAGATCAGGAAATTTTTTAAGAAGTTCAGAGATTTTACAGTTAGCTTGGAATGCACTGATGGAATCAGACAAATCAACTGCACATTTCTGTGCAGCGACTCGTAACTAAGGATTGCGTCAACTGATGATTTTCTTTTCAGGTCTATCAACAAGCCAAACTGATTATGAAAGTCTGTCCCAGTTACACATTTCGTTGCATTAGCTACAATGAAATGCCACTGAAATCTGCAGTGTAGACCTAAATCAAGATTTGGTAACTTTAATCCATAAGAAACTTCCTGGCAGATTAAAACTGTGTGCCCGACCGAGACTCGAACTCGGGACCTTTGCCTTTCGCGGGCAAGTGCTCTACCATCTGAGCTACCGAAGCACGACTCACGTCCGGTACTCACAGCCTTACTTCTGCCAGTGTCTCGTCTCCTACCTTCCAAACTTTACAGAAGCTCTCCTGCGAAACTTGCAGAACTAGTTTGGAAGGTAGGAGACGAGATACTGGCAGAAGTAAGGCTGTGAGTACCGGACGTGAGTCGTGCTTCGGTAGCTCAGATGGTAGAGCACTTGCCCGCGAAAGGCAAAGGTCCCGAGTTCGAGTCTCGGTCGGGCACACAGTTTTAATCTGCCAGGAAGTTTCATATCAGCGCACACTCCGCTGCAGAGTGAAAATTTCATTCTTAATCCATAAGTTTTAATCTCAGATCCAATTGCAGCTTAAAGTTTGTAGTCAGCTTCTTTAACATTATCCTTGGGGCACGCCAGTAAACGGAAATATTGCACTGTTGTTAACCAGAAAACGCAATCCTGAAGTTTTATCTCTAGCAGAGAATCGATATTGGTGGCCTGGTATAATGGTTGCAGCACAACACTCAGCCATTACCACAGTCTAACATATACAGTCGCGACTCTCACTGAACTGAAAATCGTTACCATATGCCAGTCGGTTCGACACTAGCGCCCCAAGTGGCAAGAAAGCAGCTGTAAGATTAAATTTTGTTTTTAATTGTTTTCCTAGTTAATTAGAGAAATACTTAATACGTTTTTGCGTTCAGACCATTAGTAAACTATCAAGAAACATGAACCACCCTGAAATAAATGTAGAAACAGCTGAATCTCTGTGATTCATTGTCAAAAGCTACAACTTAACGATGAAGAAATACTTTCGAATATGTGGATAATTGCAGCTTACTCCACTGGAAACAAGAAAATATAAACACATATTTCATGGATGAGAAGAATATATTTCTGTTGTTGTCTGTTCTTAATATGACAGGTACTTTCCCTGACAAGTAACAACTTTGCAGGGAGCCTAATGTTTCGTATACTCTTACGCTACACTCGACTTTCTAATAATTAAATATTTTTTAAATGTAATAACTTTTGCTTAAAAACCGAATGTGTCGAAGATTCTTGCTGTTTGATTTTTTTCCTGTGTTGGGAAATAGTTTTATTGCTTTCCTTCTTTTATCATTACGCTAGTCTGGGTTTTCGTTCAGCTATAGTTATGGTAGTTTATCTGCTCCGTTAAATAATGTAGGTATTGTACTCCATACGAGTTTCCTATGCTCCACATTCACTAATTTGACTGAAGTGTAGTGTAGAAAACTTCACGTTTTTGAGTAGATATACACCACCTTTCTGCAAAACGTCTTTTGCTATTTACTACTAATTTTTCTGTTGTTAAAGAACACAACATTCTCCAGTAAATATCTATAGCTTACAAGAAATCGTCAAAAAACTGTTCTGTAACATAGCAGATCAACTTCGGTGGGTCGTTAGGTAACCTAAAAAATGGCAAATGTGGTGTTCTCTTCTTGTTGTTGCTGCAATTTATTGCTCTGCAGACGCTCCAGTATGTAAAAACCATTTTGCAGACCAATATAGACGATGACGATTCGCTTTCACTTTCCCGAGATCCCACCAATCTCAACAGTGTATCTTCCTGGCCGCTTGGTGTGCTGCAATCGCAGTGAGTAAAAGAAAAGAGATGGAATGTCGTGATTATTATGTTAGACTGTGGCCGTTACTGCTTCGAGTTTACATGGGGCTCCCAAATCTGGGTTTTATAAACCGATTTCCCAATACCGCTTTTGGATGGTCATGTAAACACTTCAAACCGATTCTGGAAATCCGCTTCTGGTTGCCCGTTTTCCAATTCAGCGATCGATTTTCGCTCTTATGTAAACGCAACTGGTATAGAAACGTGCTCACGTTTCGTCTTGTTTTTGAAAATTTTCAGCTGATATGGACGGATTGGCTTTTTGTACAGTGAAGGAAAGTAGAAATATTGGACTGAAGTTGTTTACACCTAGTTTAATGGAAGGGAATTAGCGATTGTGTTGACTAAATCATAAACTGTAACAGCTATTTTCCAGGTGCCATATTTACCTAGGCTATCAAATCCGCTTCAGACATTAACATGTCAACATGACAGCGAAATACGGTTTCTGAAAATCTGTTTTCGTCTTTCCTAACATGTGTCGCTTGTAAATGTAGTGTGTATCTGCCGATTGGAGTTTATCTCATTATGCCATTGGTAAGATTGTACATCCTTCTCAGGTCAGTATTTTGAACTGTAACTAAACGGAAATAGCAGTATTTGCTTGAACTATTGTATCTCAGCTGGCTGCGGCCTCTGCCACAACAAAGTCGTCGTGGTCGATACTGTCGCTCCCTCGATCTGGATTTTTGGATCTCAGTTTCCAGCTCTTCTATCCTTATCAGAAGATCTTTCGCTTATACAGAGGAATCACATGTCACAGAGAAACGTAAATTGAGGATGATTGAAGTTCATGAGTGCCTCACATTTCCATCGTCCTATCAGCCATCTGCGCTAGTTTGTCCACATCTTTTTGTTTAGAGATTATTCAAATATTCCAGGCACTACCAAGAAGTTTCTCTACCCAGAGAGTACTTTAAAATTTTATCTGATACATTCGTTCTTTCATAGCTTTTCATTTTACAATGTAATTTATTGGGTTTGGTATCAAAAGTTTTTAATTCACTAACTAATTTCTTAATTCGACATTCTTCCCTTCCCTAAACGTCATTAACAGTCTTTCTTTAGATAAAAAATATTTGTTCTATTCATCGCTGTTCATGAGATCCCATATATTTTCGACAGATCAGGGCTCTAACTGTGCTAACAAATAAACGAAATTGGTTGCTTCAGTCTTTATTCCTGTCATTGTAAGCTGTGCTTCAGAATGACAAAATCATATCTCACGATTTTCAGTTCAGAACGCAGGAAGTTTCACACTAACATTGTCCACTTCAATTTTCGTCTCACTGCCTGGTATATTATTCTTTCCTCTGTCTGCTATCAGATTTGTTTCATGTTTAGATCACGTAGTTGGTCTTCTTGAAAAATTAATAACAAAAATACAATATTTTGGATTTAAAATTATGATTTGTAAACGTCCTTTTTGTTACATGACCAATATCACACTCCAATAACAAAACAATTGGGCTCCAGATCTCTTAATCTGTGCATTTCAAAATAGCATTTGTTTTGAAAAGAAAAATAAAGTTAACACAAAGAACAATTATTTACAGAAGTGTAGGTTATGAACATAAACATAGCCCTACATATACAAGGTTGGTTGGTTGGTTCTGTGGAAGGAGACCAGACAGCAAGGTCATCAGTCTCATCGGGTTAGGGAAGGACGGGGAAGGAAGTCGGCCGTGCTCTTTGAAAGGAACCATCCCGGCATTTGCCTGGAGCGATTTAGGGAAATCACAGAAAACCTAAATCAGGATGGCCAGACATATCCAAGAGTCTGGACGTGCATCATTCTTAAATGATGCATCTTCTAACTACAGCACATCAACAGTCGAACTCTCCATCGACTCATCTTTGAGTTAGTGGTAGTTACTGCAGGTTTTAATGATTGTGACAGACGCAAAACAGTTTACAAAGATTAATTTCAAGAACGAATCACACAAGGATACTACTGTGTACAATTTCATACAGATAGAAAGCAGAAAACAACTGTATGTTATACAACCTCAATTATAATTATTACAATGATTTTAGCATATGCATGTGTCCAATTTTCAGAAAGAGAAGACTGCACAAAACACAAGATGCGTCAAAACACAAGGGAAAAACAAACACGGAAGAGGCAAACGTTGACAAAAGTAGCTACTTCATCAGTAAATGGAATCATGTGGCGAAACCAGCTTTGGGACATGCTGCTCAGATGATAAATACCTCATTTGCAGAGGAAATGTTTCTGAGCCAGCAAAAACTTACTAATATTATACCTTTCTACAAGAAGGAAGAGAAAACTTACATAACAAACTATAGGTCAATCACTGTACGATCTGCTTTCTTAAAAATATTTGAATACTGTATGCCAATAAGATTAAAAATATTTTTAAATTCTAATAATGTAGTCTCATCTTCTCAATCTGGTTTTTGGAAAAATAGGTCACCCTCCCATGCTTTGTGCACATTTTTGTAAAACTGCTCAAGCCCTGTTGACCATAAACAACCTGCTATAGGTATATTTCTTGATCAGTCTGTGCTATTTGACATGGCTGAGCTCCCTGCGAAACTCCAGAAGTATGGGACTAAAGGTGTACTCCATTATTGGTTCTGCAGCTGTCTCAGTGAAAGAAATTAATATGTACAAATAAGAAATTCTAAGACATCCGCTTATTAAAAGTCAAATACACTACATACAAAAACGGTGCCCTCAGGGATCTGTTCTTGGCGCTGTCCTTTTCGTATTGTTCATTAATGACCTCCAAAACACATATAAGATGCCAGCTCCTCTCTGTATGCCGATGACACAAATTTTGATAACAAGAATAAATGACTTATTGAAGACAAAGTCAACGAAACTACTTGTCATTTACAATCTTGATCTGAAACAAATCGACTACTCTTAAATACACAGAAAACTGTAAGTATTAGCTTCCACACAAGACAAAATCATACTCCTTTCCATACAGTTATACTTATGACATTACAAACAGCCAGGACACCAAGTTTCTCAGAGTTATCATCAGCAACACCCTAAATTGGAAACCACACACTGAGGCATTGTCACAAAAGCTTAATAAAATCCGTTATTTATTAAGATCATTAAAAGACACAGCCAGTGTAAATACTTCGAGCTGGTGCACGATGCCCTGTTTGATTCTGTCTTGAGATATGGCCTGATCTTCTGGGAGAATAGCTCTGAATCTCTCATGATTCTCAAACTACAAAAACAAGTGGTTAGAATAATAACATTAAAAAAAGAACTGAGCACTGTAAACCACTGTTTAAACGTGTAAAAATCCTACCTCTGTTTAATGGAATTAGCTTGTTTACAGTACAGCACTTGGAATCCCTCCACAGGAATGTAGACCGCCAAATACATGACATCAGAAACTAAACCCAATGACAAATTACAGCTCACAGAATGAAATTATATGCTAATGGTGTTAAGTCTATGGGCATTAAAAGATGCAACCACCTCCCATCAAAATGAAGGCAAGCAAAACTCCAGAAATAATGAGAATTAAATTAAATGAATTATTACTATGTGACTGTTTCTACTCTGTACATGAATTTCTTGCAACAAAAATTTAATTACTTGTAATAAGTTAGAATCTGTATTAGCTATAATGTATGGCATGTAGTTTTTATGCTTGTGCACTATGCTGACAAATTTTGATAATACAAGAATAATTTCCAGTAGAGATCCATCTGTATGGAATATTCTTGACAATGTTAAGTATGTAAACATGTGGGTTATGTTTTAGTAATGTAAATTTTCATTTGTTATTCACTAATATGTAATTCTACTTAATAAAATAATTTAAACTATTGCATTTTATAGCTTCATGGTTTTGCCTGTATATTTTATATGCACCGTGCCGTACAGAATATGTACCTCCACCACCACCATCCTACTATAATTTTTAATTGACTTGTCCTGTATCATGATATGCTTTACAGTACAAAATGTATGTTCTACACGACTAATAATAAATAAATGATAAAGGGATGTGAAAGGATTACCCATTCCACTTTTCAGCAAATCAGAAAGTCATCAGGAACTGTCAGAAACCCACATACCCATTTGAATGACAATTTGTCATCCCCAGCCCATGTGTATTTGTTAAAATCAAGTTTCCAGTCAGCATGTAAAAACAGTTGGGATGCAAAAGCACTGTTAGTAAGTGCTTGGTAAATGTGTAAAAATAATCAAGTGGTAACAGTTAGAAAAGTAGGTCTACACAGCACATGTGTGGACACAAACAAGCTACCTTATGTGAGCATTCTAGAACCATAAAAGTTCCAGAGAGTAGCAGTAATTTTTTATGGGTAGCACTATCTGAGTGACAGAAAACAAATTGTGCAGTTCAACAAAGGTGAGGTCAAGTATCTTGAATATTATGCAGGAAATGCCACTGGGTTCTTTTTTTACCTTTTCTCTTCATTATATGTGTAAATGACTTGCCCAAAGTTATGTTGTGGAAATCCACATTCTAATTTTGTTACAGCTGTGAAACACTTGAGAGCATTAAGGCAGGAAAGCAGGGATCAACTCAGAGCAGCCAGTAAGTGTTTCCAAATTAATGTATTGAATATTTGTTATGAAAAAACTACAGATATTATCTTTAGCTCATGTGTTAAACATGATGGCAACGACTGTGTTTCAGCTAAATTTTCTGGGATCCATATTGACTCGAAATTAACATGAAAGAGTCATATCAATTATATCTGTACTAAGTTAGCATGTGTTACATATTTCTTAGATAAAGTAAGGGCTTTCATTAGTGATAAGCTACTGCTCGATTAGTGCTATGCCTTTATCCTCATTAACTTGACATATGCCATTTTGTTATGGGAGCATTCCTATAAAGCAAAAAAGTTCTCATTTAGCATAAAAGACAATCAGATACATCTGTGGAATGAGAGATAATGATTCTTGTAGACCATATTTCAAAAAATAAAAATACTTACACTTGGGTCCCTCTTTATACTAAGTTGTCTAATATATTGATAACAAAACCAGCCATTCACAAACTGTGACAATCTGTCCCTCAAAATAACACATGCCTAAGACAGCAGACTGACATCACAGTTCTTAGACTGAAGAAAACTGAAAAAATTACAAATGCGCTTGGTAAAACTATTTAAAATATTGCCAGTGCAGATACACAATATGTCAATAGTATGTTTAAAAACACCACGTAGAAATGTCGTACAGGAAAAGCATTTTGTGCAATAGTGCAATAGAATAGTTCAAAAAATGCACTAAAGATGATGTTAAGTACTAATATAGAGTCACTTCGATTAAAGATGGTCTTAAACACTAAAGTAGTTTCAGTTAAATTGATCTTATATATGCTTTGTGAACATGTTGAATATATCATGTGCAGAATGATGGACAGTTTTGTATCCTGGTATATATAAATGATCAAAAATGGCTTTTCCATCATGTATATTATTTATGTAATGGCACAGCTCAGTGTGCATTTAGACAAAAGACGACAATGATTGCATTTTAATGCTTAAAGCTTGACAATAAGTAAATAAATAAGATAATTAAAGATACAGATTAAATAACATCAGGGAAAGGCTACAATCCTCTCTCAAGCAATGTTTCCTTTTCAGGTTTTTCGATTGTCATCTGGTTTGTATATGAGTTGTAATAACCTTTCACTTCCTGCACTTTATCCCTACTGTATTCCAGTCATCATTGTCAAAGATTCCCCTAAATCTACAATTACACAAAGGAAAGTTTGTCTTTCTCTAACTCATTTTATAAAGTAATTCATAGTGTTAGTATTGCTTCACCTGTCCCTACATTTCTCCTCAATTTAAATCGGTCGTTCCTGAGTAAGACCATGAATTATTGAAGTGTTAATTCGGTAATATTTATGCCTGTCGGCAACTGTGTTATTTATAATAGGAAGTATTAAATTCTTCATTAAGTTTAAGAGAATATTTCTCCTGTCATATGTATCTCGCACACCAGATGGAATAGTTTTGTCATGGCTTGATCTCCCTAACGTCTCAGAAATTCAGAAGGAATGTTGTCTACTACTGGGGACTTGTTTCGACTAGGACCTTTGAGTGTTCTGTCAAATTGTTCTCACAAATATCATATCTCCCATCTTATCTTCATTTAATTTGTTTTTCTCTCCCTCTTTTGGTTCATTCACTACTTTTGCCAGTTCCTTTTTATCACATTGTTTTCAAGTTAATTTCTCTTCTGTAGTGCTTGTACAAACTCCTTCCAACCTTCATCTTTCCCATCAGTGCTGAGGATGGGGCTGCCATCAGAGCTCCTTTCTCCAAAGGTTTATTTATCCTAGAGACATCGTTTATCTTTACTCCAGTGAAGCATGCTTCTACAATATTTCACTACTCAACAAGCCATTCCTGCTCTGCCATTTAGCGTTTCTGGTCAATTTCATGTTGTAGACGTTTTTAATCCCTTTCAACTATTTCTGTTACCGCGTTTTTATATTTTCTTCTTTCATGAATTAAATTAGCTCGTGTGTAATCTGAGGATTTCTACAAGGTCTTGCATTTTTTCGTACTTTATCTGATGCTGCATTCTCTATTTCATCTCTTGAAGTTATCCATTCGTCTTCGATTGTATTGCGTCCCCCTCTATCTGTCAATCGTTACTTAATGCTCCCTTTGAAGATCTCAACAACTTCTAGTTTTTTTCAGTTTACCAGGCCCCATCTCTGTAACTTCCTACCTTTCTGAAATTTCTTCAGTTTTAATCTCCAGTTCGAAGGTAATAAATTATACTCAGAGTGCACATCTGAAAATGTTTTCCATTTTGATTTATGGATTTGAAACCTGTGTCTTTTTCCTTAAGTCAGTCTTCTCAACGATTTGATGCAGCCCGCCATGAATTCGACTCCTACGCCAGTCTCTTCATCTCACAGTAGCACTTGCGACCTACATCCTCAATTATTTGCTGGAGGTATTCCTGTCTGTCTTCCTCTTCAGTTTTTACCATCCATGGCTACCTATAGTACCATGGAAGTTATTTCCTGATGTCTTAAGACATGTTCCATCATCTTGTCCCTTGTTCTTGCCAGTGTTTTCCGTATATTCCTTTCCTCTCCGACTCTGTGAAGAATCTCTTCATTCCTTACCTTATCTGTCCACCTAATTTACAATATTCGTCTGTAGCCCCACATCTCACATACATCGAATCTCTTTTGTTTCTAGTTTTCTCACAGTCCATATTTTACTGTTGTACAATGCTGTGCTCCATTCCCAGAAATTCTCAGATATTTCTTCCTCAAATTAAGGTCTATGTTTGAAATTAGTAGACTCCTCTTGGCCAGAAATGCCATTTTTCCCAGTGCTAGTCTGATATTTATGTCCTCCTTGCTTTGTCACTCAAGGATTATTTTGCTGCCTAGGTAACAGAATTCATCTACTTCGTGACTATCAGTCCTGATGCTAAATTTCTCGCTGTCCTCATTTCTGCTACTCCTCATCACATCCGTCTTTCATCGATCTACTCTTGATCCATATTCTGAACTCATTAGACTGTTCATTTCATTCAGCACATCCTGTAATTCTTCTTCATTGTCAGTGAGGATAGCAATGTCATCAGCGAGTCTTACCATTGATATCCTTTCACGTGAACCTTTCTTTTTTCCCATCGTTGCTTCTTCGATGTATAGATTGAACAGTTAGGGCGAAAGACTATATTGCTGTCTGACACCTTTTTAATCCGAGCACTTTGTTCTTGGTCTTCCACTCTTGTTATCCCTTCTTGGCTCTTGTACATGTTGTATCTTACCCACTTATCCCTGTAGCTTACCATATTTTCCTCAGAATTTCGAGCATCTTGCATCATTTGACCTTTCAAATGCTTTTTCCAGGTCGACAGATGCTGTGAATGTGTCTTGAGTTTTCTCTAGTCTTGCTTCCATTATAAGTCGCCAAATCATAACTGCCTCTTTGGTGCCTTTACTTTCGCTAAATCGAAACTAATTGCCACCTAACACACTGTCAATTTTCTTTTCCATTCTTCTGTGGATTATTGTTGTCAGCAACTTGGATGCATGAGCTGTTAAGCTGATTGTGTGCTATAATTCTCTCACATGTCAGCTCTTGCACATCCTGCATGGATGTGTGCGATGCCCTTAGGTTAGTTAGGTTTTAAGTAGTTCTAAGTCTAGGGAACTGATGACCTGAGATGTTAAGTCCCATAGTGCTCAGAGCCATTTGAACCATTTTCTGTCCATCTCCTTCACCCCCTCTCTCTATGTCCATCTCCTACTCCTATCTCTCCATCTGTCCATTTGCACCTCCCCTCCTACTCTGTCCATCTCCCCCCTCCCACTACCCATATTATCCTCTCCCCTCTCTTTGATCAATCGTTCATATCTGTACATATAGGCCTGCAATGTATGCTGATACTACCAACACAATATGTCACATTATGCAACACAGTTTTTCTCTGTTAACTTTAGCAGAGATTCTTTCCAGTTCAACAAATAATGAGTGGGTTTCTCGATTAAATTCTGTGCGTTTTATAAAGAGCTATTTTGTGTTAAACATTGTGTCTGCTGTTGATCTTTCTCTATCGAAACCCACTTGTTCTTCACTTAATAATACTATGATTTTACTTTTAATGTCTATGCATTCTATTTCCTGAATTTCTGTTGCCTGTCTGCATACCAAAGAGATTCATAGTGTTTGACCCACCATACTGTAGTGTTTCTCTGCATGCACTGTTTAGCATTTTCACTGGTATAGGCTAGTGCTTGTTTTCTCAGGACATAATCTTCAATGTACTTACAACCTGTTCCCAAGGTTCTTTTTCGGGGAGTGTGGGGTATATTTTACAGATTTTTTTAGCACTATTCCTCCTCTGTACGTAAATCTAATGATTTTCTTCTGTTGGCTTGTTAACCTAATCAACATGCACATTGTTCAAATAACTTAAGGGCAGCTGGGTGGTGTCGTCGACAGCTGCCGATATTTCGACAGGAGCACACCCTACTGTTTCCAAGGCAGAACTGCAGCAAGTAAGAGTCGTGCAAAGGAATTTAAAATCTCGGTTTGCAGAGAAACTCCTGAACGATAAAAAAAATACACACACACTATAAACACTAGCACCATCACAAACCTAAGATGACTGACAATAGACGTTATCGATAGTGAAATTAATAATCAACAGGTGAGATAGAATTAACTCTGTCCCTCTGTGTTTGATAAGGGTGAGAGCAGAATTCCATGCAGAATTTGAATAAAAACCACCATCTCTGTTTATAAGGTTACTTGCTAACTTAATTCCAACTCATGCAATAACCCTAACAGCAGAAGTAGCTGAACCTAACCTTTTCAGCAGATCATCAATGCGTTTCTTCCAATTCAATTTCTCATCAGTGCAAACACCCAGAAATTTTGAGTATTCTGTCTTAGCAGCAGCCTTTTGTGCATAGTCTATATTTATCAATGGAGCTATGCCACTTATTGTACAGAATTGTATAAACTCTTTTTTCTCAAAATTTAGTGAGGGTCCATTTGCAGAGAACCACTTAATTTTCTGAAAGACATTCCTGAAAATTTCCTCAGCTCATTCTTGCTTGTTGGGTGTGATTACTATACTTGTATCATCAGCAAGAAGAACTAGCTTTGCATCTTCATGAGTATAAAGTGGCAAGTCGTTAATATATACACTCCTGGAAATGGAAAAAAGAACACATTGACACCGGTGTGTCAGACCCACCATACTTGCTCCGGACACTGCGAGAGGGCTGTACAAGCAATGACCACACGCACGGCACAGCGGACACACCAGGAACCGCGGTGTTGGCCGTCGAATGGCGCTAGCTGCGCAGCATTTGTGCACCGCCGCCGTCAGTGTCAGCCAGTTTGCCGTGGCATACGGAGCTCCATCGCAGTCTTTAACACTGGTAGCATGCCGCGACAGCGTGGACGTGAACCGTATGTGCAGTTGACGGACTTTGAGCGAGGGCGTATAGTGGGCATGCGGGAGGCCGGGTGGACGTACCGCCGAATTGCTCAACACGTGGGGCGTGAGGTCTCCACAGTACATCGATGTTGTCGCCAGTGGTCGGCGGAAGGTGCACGTGCCCGTCGACCTGGGACCGGACCGCAGCAAAGAACGGATGCACGCCAAGACCGTAGGATCCTACGCAGTGCCGTAGGGGACCGCACCGCCACTTCCCAGCAAATTAGGGACACTGTTGCTCCTGGGGTATCGGCGAGGACCATTCGCAACCGTCTCCATGAAGCTGGGCTACGGTCCCGCACACCTTTAGGCCGTCTTCCGCTCACGCCCCAACATCGTGCAGCCCGCCTCCAGTGGTGTCGCGACAGGCGTGAATGGAGGGACGAATGGAGACGTGTCGTCTTCAGCGATGAGAGTCGCTTCTGCCTTGGTGCCAATGATGGTCGTATGCGTGTTTGGCGCCGTGCAGGTGAGCGCCACAATCAGGACTGCATACGACCGAGGCACACAGGGCCAACACCTGGCATCATGGTGTGGGGAGCGATCTCCTACACTGGCCGTACACCACTGGTGATCGTCGAGGGGACACTGAATAGTGCACGGTACATCCAAACCGTCATCGAACCCATCGTTCTACCATTCCTAGACCGGCAAGGGAACTTGCTGTTCCAACAGGACAATGCACGTCCGCATGTATCCCGTGCCACCCAACGTGCTCTAAAAGGTGTAAGTCAACTACCCTGGCCAGCAAGATCTCCGGATCTGTCCCCCATTGAGCATGTTTGGGACTGGATGAAGCGTCGTCTTACGCGGTCTGCACGTCCAGCACGAACGCTGGTCCAACTGAGGCGCCAGGTGGAAATGGCATGGCAAGCCGTTCCACAGGACTACATCCAGCATCTCTACGATCGTCTCCATGGGAGAATAGCAACCTGCATTGCTGCGAAAGGTGGATATACACTGTACTAGTGCCGACATTGTGCATGCTCTGTTGCCTGTGTCTATGTGCCTGTGGTTCTGTCAGTGTGATCATGTGATGTATCTGACGCCAGGAATGTGTCAATAAAGTTTCCCCTTCCTGGGACAATGAATTCATGGTGTTCTTATTTCAATTTCCAGGAGTGTATTAACAACAATAAGGGACCCAAGACTGAACCCTGTGGGACACCGTTCATGATACCTCCCCAGTAAAACGACTCTGCTGATTTATTCAGACTATCTGTACTGTTAATTTCAACCTTCTGCAATCTTCCAGTTAAGTATGAATTAAACTATTTGTGCACTGTCTCATTCATACCACAATACTTAAGCTTATCTGGAAGAAGTTCATGATTCACACAATCAAAAGCCTTTGAGAGATCACAGAATATCCCAATAGGTGATGTTTGGTTATTCAGTACATTTAATATTTGATCAGTGAAAGCATATATAGCATTTTCTGTTGAAAAGTCTTTCTGAAAACTAAATTGACATTTTGTTAGAACTTCATTTTTACAAATATGTGATGCTACTCTTGAATGCATTACTTTTTCAAGAATTTTGTATAATGCTGTCAGGAGTGAGATTGAGCAGTAGTTGTTAGCATCAGACCTATCCCCTTTTTTATGCAATGGTTTACCAATAACATATTTCAGCCTATTTGAAAAAATACCCTGTTTCAGTGAGCTACTACATATGTGGCTGAGAATCCTACTTATTTGATGGGAACAAGCTTTTAGTACTCCATTGGAAATGCCATCAGTTCCATGTGAGCTTTTACTTTTGAGTGAATTTATTATTTTCCTAATTTCAGTAGGAGAGGTGGGTTGAATTTCGGTTTTATCAAATTGCACAGGTACTGCCTCTTCCATATACAGCCTTGCATTTTCTAACGAATAGTTGGACCCTATTTTATCCACAACACTTAAAAAAGGGTTATTAAAATGTTTTCTACTTCTGACTTCTTGTTAACAAACTTTTCGTTGTGTTTGATAGAAATACAGTCTTTTCATGTTCTCAGTTGCTCTACTTCCCTTTTAACAATATTCCAAATCGTTTTAATTTTATTATCAGATGTGCCAATCTCAGACATAATGCACATACTTTTGGACCTTTTAATAACTTTTCTTAATACAGTGCAGTAGTTTCGCTGTTTTGGGATCATTACTCCTGCTAGCTATAGATACATTTCCTTTTTCTGTTTACAAGGTATTTTTACCCCTTTAGGAAGCAATGGCTTTTTACATAGTTTCTTACAATTATATTGCGATGTGTTCTTAGGGAGACTGTTTTGAAATATATTCGCAAAGGTATCATGAAATAGGTTCAATTTTAAATTAGCATCATGTCCACTGTACATCTCATCCCAGTCTAACTGTTGCAAGATTTCCCTAAAATTTTGAATTGTTAAATCGTTAATTGAATCCACTATTTCGGAGGATTGTTTTGCATCACTGCATGGAGCTATATCATATACTGTAATTAGCTGTGCCTCATGATGAGACAGACCATTCTTAACAGGAAAAGTTTTTATTTGATTAAATTTATCTTGGTCTATGAAAACATTATCTATCAGAGTGCTGCTTTCCTTTACCACCCATGTAGGAAAATCAATAACTAATTTCAAATTGAAAGAATCAAGTAATACTTCGAAGTCAAGCTTTCTATTGGACTCTTTCAAAAAATCTACATTGAAATCCCAACAAACAATAATTTGCTTTCCTCTGACTGACAGATAGCACAACAAAGAATGCAAGTTTTTCAAAAATGGTTGAAAATTCTCCAACAGGGACTGATACATGACTACAATGTGCAATTATTTAGTTTAAGCTCACATCCACATGCTTCTATATGTTGCTCCAGGCAAAATTTCAAATAGTAATATAGCTACAGCAAATCTGGGAAATCTCATCAATAACTTATAATGACATTGTGTTCAACGCATTGCAATTTCTGCTTTGTTTGAGACATATTTGCAATTTCTTCTTCTTTGCTTCTCAATCGTCTAAATTTCCATGTAGCCACTTTCAGTGACGTTAACATCCACTTTCGCTTGTCCTTTCTTGCTGCTGTTGTCGTACTATATGGGTCTAGTCGAATTTGAGACTTGTCTGCAGTTAAAACATGTTCCTTGATCACATCACGGGTTCTGGTCAGGGTGAGTCTTTTGGCAGGGCTGCTGGTTTCAGGCCTCAACACCTGCCAATTTTGGCTCCCTTAGCCGAACTGTCTCGATTTTAAGGAGCCAGGGACTCGCTTTTCACCACCTCACGTTAGTTACACCTCCTTTGGTGCGTATTTCCCGGTGGGCCTCTTGGCATTGCCCCTCATGGACTTAGGAGTGCTGTTTGATAACAGAGGTGGTTTGATAACAGAGGCGCCAAGCGTCCATTTGCATGACTCTTTTAGTGGACAAGAGTCTGTTAAGTTGTGCAGAGTGTCTAAACGTATACCTTCCCTGCTGCTGTATATATATCCACAGATGTAAGTGCATAAAATAAAGGCTAGCAAGACATAAAAGCATAGCAGTATTACAACTTTGAGAGTGTGTGGCATGAATATTTTTACTGTCAATGTTATCAGACTTCACCACCATCTTCTCTCTGTCATCAACGTCAGTACTTTCTCTACAAGAAACGTTGACACTGATATCTCATTGTGTCCCATCCAATTCCTTTCCATTGCTGACCCATGCCACCATTTTATACATATCGTGCATTGTTTAGATGTTCCATTCCATCAAATTTGAATCGACATAAATTGAGCAATGAATTCTCTAAAGTGCTGGCGAGTATTAATCTATCGCAATAAACAGAGAGCAAAGTGTCCTCTCAAAGACGAGATGTACTACACCGAAGAAACAGCTGTCTCAGACACATTTTGGACTGATGATTTCTAGTCCACGGGCTTCAAGTAATGTGTGCAGATGTTATATAGAGGGTGAGTCAAAAATTCTATTACACGCCCTTAGATATTGTAGAGGGGACTTAGTAGATGAAGTTTTAATAAGGAAACTATGTCCAGAAATGTAATGTTTGGATGTGAAATCAGTTTGTAGATCGAATGACTTTCAAATCTCCTGATTCCCAGTACGCACACAGTGGAGACAGTGAGCTCTGATCTGTGTCCTGTAGGAGTACATGGCATAGGCAGTGTTTCGAGTAATTGTTCTCAGGTTCTCTTCTATGTAACGAAGGCAGTTCTCTTCAAAGTAACAGACAACCATCCTAGTTTCGAACATACCGATTTCTCACAGCTGTTTTTGTAGTCCCACTCTGTTATGTGATGTGACAATTACAAAAGGGACTGATGACAGTACCCTATTCTCAGTTTCTGTGCGTACTATGAAGCGGTAGATTTGAAAGTGATCTGGTCTGCAGCCTAGTTCTGTATCTGAATGGTACATTCCAGGACATGGGTTCCCATCAAAGCTTCATCAACTAAGTTCCCACTACAGCAGAACCCCCCACTACAACAGAACCTTTTAAGATAAATTTTTAATCCCCCTGTATACCCAAAGAGTTTAGAAATTTTACCTGAATCTGCGACTCTGACTTCCAAGTTCACTCACATTTGTACCTGTGTATACTTCCATTTCATGATTTGTCTTAAGCTGAGTACTCACAAGTATCGAAAATTTGAATGTGCCTCCACTCCATCATCGGATATTCGTAAGTGTTTCCACTCATCTCATCGGATTTTATATTGTCACTGTGTTCAAGAGGGCATCAACTGAAATAAAATGTGTGAACATCATTGGGCAGATTTTAGTTCAAGGGTCTAGAGAAACGTTAGTGAAGAGAATATGAATCCACAAATATTAAATTCAAAAATGGATTTTGCAAAAAAAAATTATTTGGGAATGTCAAAGACCCTAGTAAGACTGGAGAAAGATGACGAAAAAGTAAATGAATCGGTCAAACTATATTTGGATACCTATTGTTGTTGTTGTGACTTCAGTCGAGAGACTGGTTTGATGCAGCTCTCCATGCCACTCTATCCTGTGCAAGCTTCTTCATCTCCCAGTACCTAATGCAGCCTACATTCTTCTAAATCTGTTTAGTGTACTCATCTCTTGGTCTCCCTCTACGATTTTTACCCTCCATGCTGCCCTCCAATGCTAAATTTGTGATCCCTTGATGCCTCAGAACATGTCCTACCAACCAATCCCTTCTTCTAGTCAAGTTGTGCCACAAATTCCTCTTCTCACCAGTTCTATTTAATATCTCCTCATTAGTTATGTGATCCACCCATCTAATCTTCAGCATTCTTCTGTAGGACCACATTTCGAAAGCTTCTATTCTCTTCTTGTCCAAACTATTTATAGTCCATGTTTCACTTCCATACAATGCTACACTCCATACAAATACTTTCAGAAACGACTTCCTGGCACTTAAATCTATACTCGATGTTAACAAATTTCTCTTCTTCAGAAACGATTTCCTTGCCATTGCCAGTCTACATTTTATATCCTCTCTACTTCGACCATCATCAGTTATTTTGCTCCCCAAATAGCAAAACTCCGACCTATTACGTCGTATTTCTCACTCTATATAGAAATCAGATACCCATATGCTAAGTAACATTGCAGTTTACTTTAACTTACAAATAACACTGAGATACCAGTCAAGATCAATTCACATTGGCCGTTATGGCAGTCACATCATGGCACCATCACTTTAGCATGTGTTCACAACGTCTGTCACATCAATTCAATTCATGTCACGTGATCTCAGCTCACTTAGCTGTCCTCGACTGCTTTTTTTGCAGGAATTGTTGTCTCAGCAAGATGATTCTCAACTGTTTTATGCGGGAAGTGCACATATCCAATGCAATTGCTTATATACATCGATGCTGCAGTGCACATTTGTACAAAAACAACATTCATGGCACAGAAATGGTTTGCAGGTTGCAGAGACAGCTTTTATGTTGCAGAAGGAAGACAGAAGTGCGAAACAACAAACAAAAAAAAAGAGTGTGGGTCCTAATAATGTTATTACATTGTATAAAAGGGGAATTTCACTCACTATACGGAGCTCAAAGAAAGGGAATCTACATTTTATATTTATTTTAGAATATGGAAGCACCAATTATTTTTTACTTCAAACAGCACTCATAATTACTATAAAGAACACAGTGTTATGAGCTACCATCGCACCCCACGAAAAATTGGATTGTGTAAGGTTAAGTTTATTTGCTAATCCAATGCAAATTTCTGTGCAATAGTCATATCTCCATCAATACCTTTCTGTTCAAGATTTATAGGTTTTGTTTATATCTTGTATTTGACTTTTATCGTTCAAGTGCCTTATTTTTACTGAGTTTAGCTAGTGAAACCACACAAACACTTACCACTGATGCTCGCAAAAATTATTTCACATGCAACCCAGAGAGTTACTTAACAATAAATAAACCTGCCACAAACGCATATCTAAACAAATAACACTAACACAATGCTTTACGTATAGTTCACAAAAAATCATTTTGCCACTGTCACAGTGTCTGAACGTTTCATTCCATTTCTTCATCGAACATTACAAATGCCTGACAAACCACAAATAATTCCACTTGCTAATCAATCTGATTCTACCCACACTACTTTCTTCACTTCAAGCTGCAACAATCCATCTCCTTGTAAAATATTAAATACTGTACCAATATGTATAAAAATCCATTTTATAAATGTAATAGAGGGCAAGTAATTTAGTTTGTTCATGTCCTACAACTCAGATTGCAGCCTCTCTGCTTCAGTTATGATTTTGTCAATTTATTATACAATTATAAATTTGAACAAAACAAATAATGACACGAAACAATTTACAACAAAAAACAAAAATAACGAATAACAAAGACTTAGAAAAGCAACTGATAGGAACCATGAAAAGTTTGAGGAAAAGAAGTATTGAGATCAGAAAAGGCTATGTATTGGAGGGAAATGAGATTCGGGGTCATGTGATCAACAACTGATGACAATGTCAGCCACCAAAACTTTGTAATTACGCTCTTAAGTACACAGTTTCTAAATTTTAATGTGAAATTCTGGTTTCTATTTGTAATGGTCTGAAGGTACACAGGAAAGGAGGGTTCTTATCTCAACATTTTTGCTTTGTTTTTACTTTTAGAGTTAGTTTTTATTCTGAGATGTCCCATATGTCATAAATGTAACTTTCACTTTACTTAATTTTGTAACAGATCTTTCTACTACTGTGCAGAACCAATCATCACTCGCCAATAAGAACGTTATTATATTTATGTGGGTTTTAATTTGAAGTTAAAGAGTAGCTTTAAATCTCCAAAGGCACAAATAAACTTTCTGTCTCCATTTTTCGCAATTTTACACTCCATGAGTAAATCAAAAACTTGTTATCATTATACTGAAATCAATACATGTTAACCTCAGTAATTCCGTACTCTCTGAAAGGTATTGTAGCAACTAGATTGTTTTAGGAGGACGTTGAGCAGATACTACAAAACACACACAAAAATTATTAGTAATGCATTAAAACTTGGGCAAAATACTGACCTTTGAAAACAAATTGTGTCGAAACAGATGACATGTATTTGATGCTGTCATCTGAAACTTACAACATTAGCATTTTATTCATTTTAGAATGATTTGCAAGCAGATATGTGCTATTGTGCTAAGATTACAAGTGATCGCTGATTACAATGACACTGGGTTATTATATACAGATCAGCCTGAGTGGCATTGCTCTCATAGATAAATAACTATCTGTGGCAACATAAGCAAACACACACATGGGCATGTCTATGCCAATGCCTCGGATTTGTTGATGCATTGGCCAGCGACTATCTTGCGCCATTACGAGGTGTCAACTTCAGCATGAGAATTCATTCTGCAGATGACACCATATTCCTCTGCCCCAGACCTCTGCATTGTCGTCATGTAGTGCTATGTCACTTGAGAATGGTGGAGAAGAGACCTGAATGCAAACTTAAATGAGGAAGCAGGAAGCATAAATAATGCTGATGATAGCTCTGTGAGCACACCCCAGTATCCACCTTGGGAGTGATTGGGAACACCAACCTTGGGAGTGATTGGGAACACTAGCAGAAGATTAGATTAGATTCAGTTTTAGTTCTATAGACCAAAAATTGAGATGATTCTTACTATGTTATATCAAAAGATATAACATAAAAAAACATATACCATTTGAATATAATATGTACTGCCCTGGTCATTTGTAAGGAGATTGTCAAAATAGGTGATTACATTACAGTAAACTGAAACTGCTAATATGTACAGAATTAATATGCTGTTAGAATGAAACATTGTTATGTACTTTTAATAAATACCTAATCTTACTGTTGTGACCAAGTACTCCCAAAACTGAAATCTAACACACATTTTTTACTTAAGCTTGTCTAATAGTCATTGTTAAGGTGTTCATCTATAAAGTTGCCTATCAAAAAGTCTTTCAAACTCTGTTTAATCCATGCTTTATCTGAAACCAAGTTTTTAATGGTTGCTGACAATTTATTGAAAATGTGTTTTCCTGAATATTGGACTCCTTTTTGGACCAAGGTAAGTGATTTTAATGGTTTATGTGCATTGTTCTTATTCCTAGTATTGATACTGTGTACTGAGCTATTGGTTGGAAGTAGAGATATATTACTTGCAACAAATTTCATTAAGGAATAAATATACTGAGAAGCGGTGGTTAGAATACGAAGTTCCTTGTACAGGTTTCTGCATGGTGTGCTTGAATTTACACCACAAATGAATCTTATAACACGCTTTTGCAAGCTAAAAACATTTCCTCGGTTTGATGAGTTACCCCCGAATATGGATGATGACATTATAGAATGAAAGCAAGCAAAGTTTTCAAATTTTTTGTATTTATATTTCTTACATCTGAAACCATTGTCATTGAAAATACAGACTTGTTTAGGCGCTTAAGGATTTCTGTTGTATGCCCTTCCCAACAGGCCACAGGGTGCACATGCACATCTAGTGACGCAGACTGTGTGGTTGGCTTGGTTGCAAGTGGAACTCATGGGGCGTCATGCTGGCTGTCCAGGGACGGCACATCCGTGGACGTAGCACTATTTTAGGTCTGTGGGCAAAAATTCTGCTGAAAAATCACTGAGCTAAGATAGCTACAGCTGGTTCTGGCGACGCCATGCCAAAATCTTCAAACAAGACTTCATCCTGTGGCTGAAACTTGTCTGGCCAAGCAGAATGAATTATTTCCTTGGAGGTCACACGAGATGCAACAGGGTACAGTGATGACAACTGTGTAACATCTTTTCCGACGACCTCCCTTCATGTGGCAAGGAACAGTAGGAGGAAAAAAAAAATTTGAGGATGTGACTTTTGAATGTTTGAAGGAACTTTTCAGCTTCACTGATAGACTGATGGTGAAAAGTGGCAGGAGTTACATGCTGTGCAGAATTGTCAGCACAGTGTTGTTGAAAATGACTTGAAATGCAGACTGTTGTCCGAGATAAGGACTTCAGGAAGACCTCCAAGATACAAAACAGAAGACAAAGCCAATACCAGCAGTACTGGTGGATGTCATGGGATAAACAAAAGGATATTTACTGTATGCCTCTACCGCCAAGAAACAGCACGTATTCCAGATGGATGCAATGCCATAGTCTGAATGGAGTGATCAGTCAAAAAACGTGTTGCGGTACACACACTTTACAGCGAGAGAGGTCATGGGATGAATTTGGGGGTCCATATTGTGCCAAGTGAAATGATTCGAAGTGCACTGCTTTGTGTAAACTACGCCCAGTGACAATGATGCAAAAAAGACAAAATTTCCCACTGGAGGGAGTGAGGAATCAAGATCTGTGCATCATCATTATCTGTATGCAACAGCAGAACATCTGACTACAAGGGCAGAGAATGATGATGCAAAAAGTAGCGACCTACCAATGGGCAGGGAATTTCTTTCAAACTATGCAGCCACTAATAAAAGTGTTGGATAACAAGCAATTGCTCCAGCAATATGCCGAAAGTCAAGAGGCAAATTCTGAAGAATTTCAAAAACCTTTGTCTCAGTTTGATATCACAATTCCTCAGATATCAGTAAAGACCAGTAACTGAGGCAACAAGTCAGTGTTTGAACGTTTTGGAGTGGGCATGTACAACAACTCATATTGATAATTAGACTACAGAGGTCAACGTTGCAATTTTTGCATTGTTCATGGTGGGTCAAGCTTACATGGATTGAAAAAAGCCGTTAAAGGCCAATGATCTGCAGTCAAATAGAACTTCTGATCATACAAATATTGTTGCAACATGGTTAACATCACAGATATTGATGAGAATCCCTTTTTCAAGTTGACTGCAATTGCAATGCTATTTGTTGAGAGTTTTTGAGGCCAAAGCAATGAGCCTATCAGATGAATTATGAGAGAACACAGCTCCAATCCTGTAAGGCGTTGCAGCCATAGGTAAGACAACAGGCTCAGCTGGATCAAAATAAATCAGACAACAACGATTTAACAATACATTCTTTAACAGCTGAAATGCGTCCTCCCATTCCTGGGGCCACACAAAGAGAATACCTTTCCACTACAGCCGGGTCAGTTGAGCAGCAATTTGCACATCGTTTCCAGTAAATATAATGAAATATGTAAGCTTCACCATATCAGCTTGGAGATCCTGAATGTTATGCAGCATCAGCAGATCTTTAATCACAGACAAGTGCGAATTATCAGGATGAATAACCTGAACAATCATAAAATGTCCTAAATATTCAAGTTCTATGTGGAAGAAGAAGCACTATTCGTTGTTACACTTTAAGCCAAACACAGAAAAAATTTGGAACAAACAATCTAAATTTGTCAAATATTCAGCAGGCCTACGAGCCACAACAACAGTCTCATCCGGATACTTTATACATGAAGGGACTTTGGCTGTTAATTGTTCCAAGAATTGTTGAAATGTAGCAGTGGCTGAAGCACTTCCATACGGTAGTCTTTGAAACTGAAACAAACCCAGGTAAGTAGCCGAAGCACTTCCAAACATTGGTCTTTGAAACTGGAACAAATCAAGGCGAGTGTTGATCACAAAACATTGCTTGGACTGCTCGTCCAGTGGTCAGTGAAATTGTTCCTCACATAAATCAGTTTTGGAAAAGAATCTGGCCTGTCCAATCTGTCCATTAATTCTTCTGCTCGTGTGAAAGGTAATTACTCATGACAGCTTGTGGGTTTACTGTTGGTTTGTAATCGACACACAGATGTAAACCTCTTAGTAGCTTTTTGAGAATGACCAAAGGAGATTCCCAATGACATGCAGAAACAGTCTGTATCGCCTTATTGTATTTCCATTGTTGCAGTTCCTGTGCAACCTGCTCATTTACTGCATAGGGACAGGCCTTGCACGAAAATATAAAAGTTGCGCATTACTTTTAACGGCACTGCGAGCCCTTCTGTAGCCCTTCATAAACCTGGTTCAAACAGTTCCTTGTACTTATCACACAAGACAGAAACATTACTGGGTGGCACTGTAACACACTGTCTTGAATGCACAGGTTGAAGAAATGAAACAAGTATATACCGAAAGCCGGCCGGAGTGGTCATGCGGTTCTAGGCGCTACAGTCTGGCACCGAGCGACCACTATGGTCGCAGGTTCGAATCCTGCCTCGGGCATGGATGTGTGTGATGTCCTTAGGTTAGTTACGTTTAATTAGTTCTAAGTTCTAGGCGACTGATGACTTCAGAAGTTAAGTCCCATTGTGCTCAGAACCATTTGAACCATATACCGAAAATGTCTGTACTGTTTCTAGAATAGGTGTTTCATAACTCCACAAAAAGTTGCTGGCGAACCACACACGCCAAGTACTGATATTTGAGTCCGTTATATAGACACAAAACAGGAGTAGGCTTCTGTAGCTGCAGGCTGTCGTTCGTTTCATAGGTGTCCTTATTGACGAGAGATACAGATACACCTGTGTCTAATTGAAACTTTATTGTCCTGTGGGTCACTTGTAGAAAGTTTATTCTTCTGTCTGTGGACTACAGCAGAAGTCTTCCATGAAGCGGGACAGCCTGTCCTAACAGGCAATGGGAGTATCTGCCTGGACGCGGTAACATGTACTCGCTGAAAACTGTAATAGGCTCACATTATAGACTGGTACAGTGAATTGCAGCGCTGTAAACATATGGTTTGCATATGACGTCGCTTACTACACTAGAAACGCTTAATTATGACAAGGACAAGCTTGTCTATCATGTCTAGAAAAACACTGAGGAAAAGATTTCCTGACGTTATTCTGAAGTACAACATGTACAATACAAGACAGATTTTTGCAATTAATCTAAGCTCTGCTTTTGCCCACTTTTACATTTCCTTTAGACTCAGGGCCTTGTGCACTTTGAACCAGAGAAATAGATGTAGACTCACAATCAATTTCAGTTGTGTCCACAGTACTTTGAGATTCTACAATAGACAAGATTGCTTCCAGATCTGGATCTGGTAATTTCAGAATAGCAGCTCGAATAGTGGGTCTGAACCATTATATGTGATTGTGATACATAACATGACATCACTGTAACTTAATACACAAGACACTTGAACCTGCAATGTTGTTTTAGCCTTTAAGTTCGGCAGTCCACTATTTTAAAGACTGTTCTGGATACCTCTTAAAATGAAAGAATTGAAATGTCGCAGCAGCTATAGAAATCTTTGCATCAAAATGTTCGTCGAACTTACTGACAAGGTCCTCATAACTAGTGGGTCGAGAGTCAGTGCACAACTGAGGACATTCATTACGTTTATAGGCGACACATCTTCCGAAACACGAAAACCAAATTTCGGAAACTGTATTTCGCTGTCGTGTTTACGGGTTAATATCTGAAGCGGGTTTACTAGCCCAGTTAAATATGGCGCCTGGAGAATAGCTGATTTAGTCTCTTCAATTAGACGAAGTGTAAACCAAGACGAAAGCTGACAGTCCAAGCACGTTTCGAAACCGGTTGCGTTTACATGAAACCGAAAATCGATTGCAGAATTGGGAAACCGGCAACAAGAAGCGGATTTCCAGAATCGATTTTGAAGTCTTTACGCAACCACTCAGAATCAGTATTGTGAAAGTAGATTACGAAATCCGGTTTTAGGAGCCCCATGTAAAGGGTGCAAGTCAGATGCTGATGTCGACAAGAGACAGAAATGTATGCCATACCGTGAATGTTGTAAGTTGCAAACTGTGCTTCCAGTTGTACACGATATTATGGCCAGTCAGCTTCTTTACTGTTAAACTGGCGAAACTTGGGAACACCAACCGGTTGTGGTACTGCTTTCTGCGATATCAGTGTGTTATCCGTTGGACACTAAGAAGCAGTAGTGTAATCTGCTGCGCACGAAACTGAACAACTTCGTTTTCATTCATTTCTTGTGGGGACTCAGACATGGTTGAACACTATGTTAGACAGAAAGAGACAAATGCGCAAATATGATTACCGCCTTACCTAGCGGCTCATGACGAGCTGCAAGGTAAGCGTCTTGGCATTGAAGAAACATGCAGCCTTCGGCGTCCCTTTTATGTGGCCGACGAAAGACTTTGAAGGGCCGTCATCGTCGCTATTGTGATGTACAGTATTGTAGCAACTAGATTACTTCAGGAGGTCGAGCAGACTCTACAACACATGCACACAAATTATAAGTAATTTATTAAAACTTGAGCGTAGTAAACACTTAACTGTAGAAACAAATAGTTTCCACACCGATGTATTGTCTTTGATGCTGTCGCTGTCACTTTTAACATTAGCTCTTTGCCCATTTCAGAATGATGGTTTTACATCAGAGTTCAATAGGCTGTAACTGGATATAAGTTGAGACGAACTGTTCTATCCACACGCAGTCAGATCTATGCTAAGACGATACTGCCATCGTCAATGAATGTTACAAGTGATCGCTGATTACATGGTGACTGGGCTATTGTACAGAGATCGGGATGAGTGGCACTGCACTTGGACATAAGTAACTACGTGGGTGTGACGGCTTACGAAAACACATAGGGACGTATATACTCCAAAAGTAACTATCTGGCTGTGGTGGCTTAAGGAAACACACAGGAACGTGTCTACGCCGACATCTCCAGTTTGATGATGCGGTGGGCGACGACTATCTTTACCTACGGTGCTGTCGTGAGGTACAACCTCTTGCATGAGACCTTGCTCTGCAAATGACACCACAGCCTCAGTTACAATTATTTTGAAATACACTCCTGGAAATGGAAAAACGAACGCATTGACACCGGTGTGTCAGACCCACCATACTTGCTCCGGACACTGCGAGAGGGCTGTACAAGCAATGATCACACGCACGGCACAGCGGACACACCAGGAACCGCGGTGTTGGCCGTCGAATGGGGCTAGCTGCGCAGCATTTGTGCACCGCCGCCGTCAGTGTCAGCCAGTTTGCCGTGGCATACGGAGCTCCATCGCAGTCTTTAACACTGGTAGCATGCCGCGACAGCGTGGACGTGAACCGTATGTGCAGTTGACGGACTTTGAGCGAGGGCGTATAGTGGGCATGCGGGAGGCCGGGTGGACGTACCGCCGAATTGCTCAACACGTGGGGCGTGAGGTCTCCACAGTACATCGATGTTGTCGCCAGTGGTCGGCGGAAGGTGCACGTGCCCGTCGACCTGGGACCGGACCGCAGCGACGCACGGATGCACGCCAAGACCGTAGGATCCTACGCAGTGCCGTAGGGGACCGCACCACCACTTCCCAGCAAATTAGGGACACTGTTGATCCTGGAGTATCGGCGAGGACCATTTGCAACCGTCTCCATGAAGCTGGGCTACGGTCCCACACATCGTTAGGCCGTCTTCCGCTCACGCCCCAACATCGTGCAGCCCGCCTCCAGTGGTGTCGCGACAGGCGTGAATGGAGGGACGAATGGAGACGTGTCGTCTTCAGCGATGAGAGTCGCTTCTGCCTTGGTGCCAATGATGGTCGTATGCGTGTTTGGCGCCGTGCAGGTGAGCGCCACAATCAGGACTGCTTACGACCGAGGCACACAGGGCCAACACCCGGCATCATGGTGTGGGGAGCGATCTCCTACACTGGCCGTACACCACTGGTGATCGTCGAGGGGACACTGAATAGTGCACGGTACATCCAAACCGTCATCGAACCCATCGTTCTACCATTCCTAGACCGGCAAGGGAACTTGCTGTTCCAACAGGAGAATGCACGTCCGCATGTATCCCGTGCCACCCAACGTGCTCTAGAAGGTGTAAGTCAACTACCCTGGCCAGCAAGATCTCCGGATCTGTCCCCCATTGAGCATGTTTGGGACTGGATGAAGCGTCGTCTCACGCGGTCTGCACGTCCAGCACGAACGCTGGTCCAACTGAGGCGCCAGGTGGAAATGGCATGGCAAGCCGTTCCACAGGACTATATCCAGCATCTCTACGATCGTCTCCATGGGATAATAGCAGCCTGCATTGCTGCGAAAGGTGGATATACACTGTACATTGTGCATGCTCTGTTGCCTGTGTTCATGTGCCTGTGGTTCTGTCAGTGTGATCATGTGATGTATCTGACCCCAGGAATGTGTCAATAAAGTTTCCCCTTCCTGGGACAATGAATTCACGGTGTTCTTATTTCAATTTCCAGGAGTGTACATTGTGTTAGTGCAAATGATATCGTGTTACTTTAATACAAATATGTGATTACAACAGATTTCTATTACAATAAGATTCCCATCTGAAGGTTTATGAACATTTTATCCCTTTATAAAGTGTTAATTTATTCAGTTGAAGACAAAGCTCACATACTTGCTATAATGCTAACTGTTCACACACACAAACAAATGACTTTTTTGTCTAAAGAACGAAAACACGATGTAAGCAGACCCACTTATCAGCAGTCACTGAAATTCTTGGATGGTGGTGGGGAAAGCGCATGCCGTCAGTAAGTTAAAAAAAACCTTGAACTTTTCTGACTTTCATGTAAGCTGGAATGACTGTGAGCCAGTAATTTGCTCCACGGGCCAGTTGACTGACTGGCGCTGTTGTGGATGTGATGCAAGTGAAAGTTTTGTTGTCTATTGAAAACCGGCTTCACGTAAGCAAATATTTGTGAAATCTTTCTTATATCGAGCCTACAAGTTGAGCCACGTTTCCACAGGCAGCGAAAAATTAGGCATTCACTCATCACCGCTTTTTCTTTCTAAACACGCGATCGGAATTTTTACTGGCACACATTTTAAGACTGTGTCACATGAAATAATTTGTATGGGAGTGATATTGTAGCTAGTGCTGCACAGTAAACACAACGATGTTTTGTCAATGGTGCTACGTGCAGTAACTACACCTAGGAAGACGCAAGAACTTCTTTCAGGCTGCAAACTTTGCATAAAAGGACTCTCCAAAACTCTAAAACTAAACTCTAGACCACCCAGGAACGCTGACAGGCTCGGAAAAGGGGTACAACTTCGGTGTCCAGTACAGGGTCATTTCGACACTGATTGCTATAGAACCCTCGCCTTCATTCCACTCATTCTCAGAGTCTGGCCATTCAGTCTGCATCACTGATATCGACGGAAAGACAACCCTGTTAATTGCAGGATGACATGATGATTAAGACAAAGTGTTACTAGCTACCACCAGCTTGGGATCTACTACTTCGAGTCGGCAGCTGTCCAGCTGTGGAGGAACTTCAACTGCATTCCTGCTGGTCACATCCGTTGCTACCTGAAGAAGAGGGCCACGACAGAGATGCCATTAGAGATCCTGCCAAGCCAAAACCTAACATTTCTAAATGTTACCTTAAACCAGAATGTCCTTTCCTCGTTAGACCCACTAATATCGATTGGTACCATGAGAAACAGTGTAACCAGGCCATGAATACAAACATTTCAGCTACCAGTACTGCAACAATTCTGGTCGCCATTTGTGTAATTTACGTTCATACAAGCGAAGAACTGTACAACACACAGAGTTCCCTTTGTATCAATTACCTGTTGCCTCGTTTAGCAGAATGACAGGAAGTATTACAAAATAGCCCAGTCGATTTGTATAGCTAAGCACTAGTAAGTAGGAATAAATTAATGACTAAGGGTTTGCATAATAGTTTCAGGGGATTATGCCTTATGAAATTTAAAATCAGAGATTTCTCATGAAGGATGAATTAATAGAACATGTACACTCGTTAGTAAATTGCAAAAATTCAGGACGAATTTTGAAGAGGACAGGGGAATTTTCCACAGCAGATCAGTAATTAAGTGAGGAATAAAATTCTGTTGAAATCAACTCAGACGCCACTAAGTGGAGCACTCCAATCAAATACACAATGATGGTATAACCAGTGTCGAAACTTGCAAGAGCCAGAGTACAAACAAGCAAGGAGCTCATGGCCTCAGACTGTGGGAGAGAGAGTGTCAGAACACCTGACCCAGCACCTTGACAATGGTGCAGAGTGGACACACTGCGTGATATTTTTTGGGTATAAATGTACAATTAGTAGCTTTCTTGGATTTTTGATACGATTTATTACACCATTAACTAGTTTTCGATCCGCTGCAGGCTCTACATCATATGGATGTGTTTTAGGAATATCGTATCCTGGACCAAGTGCAGCTAGATGTTGTAGTGGATGAGTGTACTGTATTGAGGTATCCATAGCAAACCTGTTCCCATAATGTACATTACCAGGTAATACACACAAATGGTTACCCAGCTACAGTTGCTTTTACTTATTCACAGAATATTCTATCATCAGTATGGGGCATCACATCATCGACTGCTATACCACCCTCACCTCTCTTGCACTCATTCCCAGAGACTGGTGACACCTCTGCATCACTGCTATTGGTGGAAGGCCAGCTGTAGCAGTTGCAGGATGATCCGGTGAATACAAAAGAAGTGTTACCAGTTACCACCAGTTTGGAGTCTACTGCTAAATGTCCACAGCTGTCTGGTTGTGGAGGGAACTTCAACTCTGCAAGGTGCATTCCTGTTGGTCAAACCCGTGACTACGCGAAAATGAGGGCCACGCTGATCTCCCATGAACGAGGAACTATTCTGCCTATCTGTGAATTGCTCGACTTTGGAGCAGGGCGCCTATGCCACCAATCCTGAGCAATGCAACTCCTGCCTTACTGGCTGTGTACTGGGACTGCCTCTTGCACTGTCTTCCATGTCGCTGTTGGGTCCTCTGCCTACATGCCATCATGACAAACAACAACACAGGCAAGCAGGTTTATGGAGCTGAGCCTAAGCACAGCTACCCTCAATACTAACAGATGTCTATGGTCATGTCAGGCTACAGAGATGCACTGGGCGCCGCACCCTCTGGTTCAAAAAATGGTTCAAATTGCTCTGAGCACTATGAGACTTAACATCTGAGGTCATCAGTCCCCTAGAACTTAGAACTACTTAAACCTAACTAACCTAAGGACATCACACATATCCATACCCGAGGCAGGATTCGAACCTGCGACTGCAGAAGCCTTTCAGTTCCAGACTGAAGCACCTAGAACCACTCGGCCACCACGGCCAGCGCACCCTTCTGTGATAGGGCACAGGGCTTACTTCATGCTATAGCAGTGGCTGTGCCACCAGATTATTTACCAGAGGCTGATGGGCTATCATGAGCCTCCATGCAACAAGGGACAGCACAGTTGCTGCTAGGCTGCATTGCAAAGCAGACAGTGATTGTAAAACTTTCAGAAATTAAAGACTGTTAATTGAATGACGCTTTCCTGGCGCCTTGGTGCACCACAGGACCACTCCTCCACACCTCTTCTCAACTATCCAACGTTAGTAAAGTAAAATAACTTGGGAGCAGTATGAAGATGACTGCAATAGGTATATATGTAGTGTAGTCTCATGTCTATGTTGGAGATGATGTGGGAAGGAAGAGGGAATAACTATTATCGGCACATAGCCTACTCCTCTCAATGAACATCAAGGGGGCTGCTGAAAACGTCGTCATCCAACAGACGGATCACCATCAACAGTGATGCATGCCGTCACCTCATGACGCACAGTGGTCAGGTTTGGAGTTGAATCCAGGACATTGGCGCAAAGATTGGTGACCAGGGACTCTGTGTCACCACACCCCCTTTCTCCTCTCTGTAATTTTTTCTGAACTGTGTTGTTCCTTCATACAAAATAGACACATGTATGCAAGATTTATTACCAGCTTGCGGTAGATTCCAAGTAACATTGCGGTACCTCGCAACTGAGGAGTCACACTTATGAAAAAATCTCTCAGTTACGTACTTGCTGAGTTCCTAAAAGCCCAATTTCTAAATTTTTATGCAAAGTGATGTCTGTTATTCTCAGTACGTAAGTTACATCGGAAAGTTGGGCTCTTATATAAACAGTTCTACTTTCTTTTTGTTGTTGGCCAGGATACTGAGAGTTCGCTGGTGCTGTAAAAATAAACAAGTGACTGCGCCAATAAGAACATTATTGTGTTTACATGGGATTTTACTGACTTTACTTCAGGTCAAGAATAGATGAAAGCTCAAATAAATTTACAATTGTCACTTGATTCTAATGTTTACACTCAGTGACTAAGATAAAAATTAATAGTTTATGATGAAAAATATTATTTTAAAGGCAAGAAAACATTAACTTTATAATTACACCCTGGATACGAAAAAAAACACATTTACTGTAAAAAAACACAGAGGTTACATACAAGCCAAGAATAAAGATATTGACAGCAGAGTCATGGAGCAGCACATAAATATAGACGCCAAGGAATTTCTTTTCTTTTAGCACTTTCTCCAAAAGAAAAAAAATCATGAAATTATTGCTTTGTCTCTTGCATGCCAATTTCTGAACATAGAAAATTAAGTCGAACTCGTTCAAGGGGTTTCGTCAAAATATCTGTCCACTGGTTGTGTCCATCAATATGTTCCAAGAAAATCTCACCGTTCAGATATCTTTCATGAACATAGAAATGTCAGACCTCTATATGTTTAGAACGTCAATGATATTCTGGATTTTTTGCTAATTTCAATACACTAGCATTGTCAATCTAAAGAAGACATTTCCACTAATTCTGATAGCAGACGACGTAACCAAACTAACTCTATCGCTCCTTCACTAGCTGAAATTATTTCCGCCTCGGTTGTTGATGTGGCCACTACTTTCTGCAGCTGACTTGTCCATGACACTGCACCACCTGAGTACTTTGCAAGAATTCCAGTTGTTGAGCGCCTTGTCCGGTTATCACCTGGGAAATCTGCATCAGCGTAAATATTTAACTCTTCTATTTTATTATATACAATTCCAGAATTTAAGGTCCCTTTCAAATACCGGAAAATGCGTTTTACTCTATTCCAGTCTTCTGTGGTTGGTTTCTCCATTGCTCGAGCAGCTTTATTGACTGCAAAAGTGATGTCTGGACGAGTTATTGTTGAAAGGTACAGGAGACAACCAATTGCTTCACGGTAGGGTACAGATGTCGAAACTTCTTCGTTTTGATTATTGTCCTCACGTCCAATAGGAGTTGAGATTGTTTTGCATTCTGCCATTCGAAATCTTTGCAGAATTTCGTCTGTGTATTTCTCTTGACTTATCATTATTGCTCCATCTCCATACTGCTTTATTTTTATG
Source organism: Schistocerca americana (assembly GCF_021461395.2). Classification (NCBI taxonomy): domain Eukaryota; kingdom Metazoa; phylum Arthropoda; class Insecta; order Orthoptera; family Acrididae; genus Schistocerca; species Schistocerca americana. The sequence continues at coordinate 152,042,266 of NC_060126.1, read as the reverse complement.
CCAAGAAAATTGTCAAGACTGCCAGTTGTTATTTCGAATTCATGTCGTAAAACATCAATAAAAACAGCAATTTCTTTCTTGTTACTGCCGACAATCAGGCCATCATCAACGTAGATTCCCACATAAAGGCTATTTCCATTTTGTCTACGATAAAAAAAGGCATGGATCTGCATCACTGTTTGAAAAACCAGCTTTCTTCATGAACTCAGCAAAACGTTTGTTCCAGCAACGTGGTGCTTGCTTCAACCCATAAAGACTCTCTTTTAAGAAATACACTCTGCCTTTACCATCTTAGAAACCTTCTGGTTGTTCCATATATACTTCATCTTCAAGTATTCCATTCAAAACAGCTGTCCTTACATCGAATTGTTCTAGCAGCATTTTCTTTGAAGCAACTACAGCCAACAGAGTTCGTATGGTGCCATAACGTGCCACAGGACTAAAGGCGTCGTGATAATCAGTTCCTGCTTTCTGAATACAGCCTTTCGCTTTAAAGCGAGTTCCTCCATTGGCTGCGACCTTTCGCTGTAGAACCCAGCAGTTTTGCAATACTTTGGCATTCTTCGGACAGTCAACCAGCACCCAGGTATTGTTTTTCTTTAGTGATTGAAGTTCTTCACTGATAGCTTGCATCCATTCTTCCTTCTCATTTGACTGCAATATTTCTGAAAAACAGTTTGGATCTTTGTATTCAAGTGCATCAACTTTTGTTACCATACAAAATTCACCACTTTCCATCCAGGATGGTTTTCTTCATTGTCTTTTATTCTTCTGTTTCTCTTCATTAGAAGATTCAGCAGCTTCTGCTTTTAGAAATTCTGTTTTCTTTATTTTCATCAGATTCACTTGACTCTTGACGTCGAGAATGCCAATTTTTTCTTGAGTTTGACTTTCTCCAGAAGTGTACAGTCTAGGAGATTTACGTTGGTCATCTTTAGATGAATTCGGATCATTAAATTCTTCCTGAGGGACTTCAAATTCAACATGATCACTATGTAAATCACAAAAAATTTCTGGCTTAAATTTCACATCTTGACTTAACATCACTTTTCTTTTAGATGGAATCCAAACTCTAAACCCATCCTTGTCATTAACATATCCAACAAGTCGTCCAAAAACTGCTTTATCATCAAACTTGGAACGGAATTGTTTGTTAATGTGAACATAGCAGCCTGTGCCAAAAATTCTGAAATGATCAAGTCGTCCTACTGGTCGATTAAACCATAGTTTAATAAGGAGTTTTATTTTCAACTGAAGATTTTCCAATACGATTTATTAGGTAGACTGCTGTGTTACATGCCTCTGCCCACAACCCTTTAGGTAATTTACTCGGATTTAGCATTGACCGTGCAGCTTCAACAATGGTCCTATTTTCCTGTTCAGCCACACCATTTTGTTCAGGAGTGTAAGGAGGAGGAATCAGTAGCTCTATTCCCTGTCTGCAAGCAGTTCACTGACATTCTTATTGTTAAATTCTTTGCCACCATCACATCTAAATTGTTTGACAACATGTCCATTAGTTGGTGCTTCATTTAAAAACTGCTTAAGCACAGCACACACCTCACTTTTGTATCTTAAAAGGAAAATTCGATGAAATTTACTAAAATCGTCTTTTAAACATACATAATAATGCTTACCTCCAAAAGATTTCGTGCTCATTGGTCCATTGACATCTGTGTGGATTAATTCACCAGTACTGGTAGAGCGTATTGTTCATGTTTTGGATGGCAACCTATGAATCTCTCCAACCGCACAGCCGTCACAAAATTCACTCTTGGCATCTTCCACATTAATGTTCATTCCTTTTAAAATATTCTTCACATGTTTATTTTTATGACCAAACCTTTCATGGTGCACTTGCAATGTTTCAGATGAAGTCATCAAGTTCACACAAATCACTTTTGCATTTCTAACAACACGCTGTTCAACACATAAAGCCCATTTTTCACATAACCTGTCATAACAATATTGCCACTGACTTGTTTTCGAACACAGACATTATTATAACTAAAATTAGTGCTGTAGCCTATGCAGACAATGGCTCTCACAGAGAGATTAGCACTTGCGTCACAGACGTACAAAACATAGTCCATTCTAGCATTGTACTCTTTATTATTTCGTCGAATTTGGATGTAAACTGTTCCTTGACCGTGCGCACACATTTTGACATTTTGTTTTTGCAATGAAATTACTTGAGGAGCATCAAATTCACTATACGAACCAAAATACTGTTTGTGATTATGGAGGCTTTCCCGGCGTAATAAGTCTTGAAAGTCTCTTTGAGTTTGCTGCCAGGTCCTAAAATCAACTTGACTCGATATTTCGGCGATCCAACTGTTCGCCATCTTCAGGAAATATTGCTTCTGCTGATGAGTCTCGCTGAGAACTGACGCAAGATTGCAATTCGACGTCCTATATAGGCCACTGTTCAGTACACGGCGCATGCGCTGCCCATCACGGTTTCTGCCTTACAAAACAGGGAGGTGGCGCCGCCCTTAGTGAAACACTGCTGGCAACGATATATCCCAATCAAGGCCGCACCGAAGAACGTTCAGTTTTGATGCGAGATAATACAGGATTCCACGTTTTGCTAAGAGGAAACCCATTGTGTCTGTTGATTAAATTATCAGCCAACCTAATTTCAATCGCCTCTTTATAGACACTATTGCAAAAACCGGAAATGTTGGCAATCACAACAGTTTCCTCAAATTTCATTTTGTGTCCCACATTTAGGCAGTGTTCTGCCTAAAAAAAATACTGTTTGTTGGGAGTGATATGATTTGTAGCGCCACTGTCGCAATACCATTTATTTGGGTCACTGTGATTACTGGTACACACACCCATAGCGTATGAAGTAAATGCAGTGTGTTCACTTTCTCGCTTCTTCTCTTTTCTTTTATTGCTGTCACGAGTGTTATGTGGACATTCTGCTGCCCAATGACCTAATTGTTTGCATATATTACATGGAAACTTCTGTTTTAATTGTGACTTCGTCATCTTTACTGGCTGATTACTTGTTTGCCGTTTTCTTGTTTTAGAAACGACAAAAGCTGCACTTCCATTAATGTCTTGCTCACGCAGTTCAATAGTACAGAGTTTTTCAATCAATAAATTCAAGCTTTGCTTTTCTGTCGGTATCGTATCCCAGAGATCCTTAAAATTGTCGTAGTCTTTTCCCAGTGTAGACAAAATTCGACCTTTTAAGATTCTTTCAGATAGCGTATTTTCTTCATGTTTTGCTAATTCATTGTTCAGGTCCACAAATAACTTTTGAGGTTTGGTCACATATGCACTAATATCTTCCGTTTCATCACGTTTAACATGGAAAAATGTTTCAAACAACATATTCAAACGCTGAGTACTGCGACGTTCAAATGGGGCGCATATTTTGTCCCAGATTTCTTTAGCATTCTTGCACGTTAAGACGAGTTCTGCAACAGGTTTACTTAGTGCACTTGCTATAAGACTTGCTGCCTTCGCGTCGTCTTTGTGCCATTCCACATGTTGTTGTTGTTGTGGTCTTCAGTCCTGAGACTGGTTTGATGCAGCTCTCCATGCTACTCTATCCTGTGCAATCTTCTTCATCTCCCAGTACCTACTGCAACCTACATCCTTCTGAATCTGCTTAGTGTATTCATCTCTTGGTCTCCCTCTACAATTTTTACCCTCCACGCTGCCCTCCAATACTAAATTGGTGATCCCTTGATGCCTCAGAACATGTCCTACCAACCGATCCCTTCTTCTGGTCAAGTTGTGCCACAAACTTCTCTTCTCCCCAATCCTACTCAACACTTCCTCATTAGTTATGTGATCTACCCATCTAATCTTCAGCATTATTCCGTAGCACCACATTTCGAAAGCTTCTATTCTCTTCTTGTCTAAACTATTTGTCATCCATGTTTCACTTTCATACATGGCTACACTCCCTACAAATACATTCAAAAAAGACTTCCTGACACTTAAATCTATACTCGATGTTAACAAATTTCTCTTCTTCAGAAACGCTTTCCTTGCCACTGCCAGTCTACATTTTATATCCTCTCTACTTCGACCATCATCAGTTATTTTGCTCCCCAAATAGCAGAACTCCTTTACTACTTTAAGTGTCTCATTTCCTAATCTAATTCCCTCAGCATCACCCAACTTAATTCGACTACATTCCATTATCCTCGTTTGGCTTTTGTTGATGTTCATCTTATATACTCCTCTCAAGACACTGTCCATTCCATTCAACTGCTCTTCCAAGTCCTTTGCTGTCTCTGACAGAATTACAATGTCATCGGCGAACCTCAAAGTTTTTATTTCTTCTCCATGGATATTAATACCTACTCCGAATTTTTCTTTTGTTTCCTTTACTGCTTGCTCAATATACAGATTGAATAACATCGGGGAGAGGCTACAACCCTGTCTTACTTCCTTCCCAACCACTGCTTCCCTTTCATGTCCCTCGACTCTTATAACTGCCATTTGGTTTCTGTACAAATTGTAAATAGCCTTTCGCTACCTATATTTTACCCCTGCTGCCTTTAGAATTTGAAAGAGAGTATTCCAGTCAACATTGTCAAAAGCTTTCTCTAAGTCTACAAATGCTAGAAACGTAGGGTTGCCTTTCCTTAATCTTTCTTCTAAGATAAGTCGTACGGTCAGTATTGCCTCACGTGTTCCAGTATTTCTACGGAATCCAAACTGATCTTCCCCGAGGTCCGCTTCTACTAGTTTTTCCATTCGTCTATAAAGAATTTGTGTTAGTATTTTGCAACTGTGGCTTATTAAACTGATTGTTCGGTAATTTTCACATCTGTCAACACCTGCTTTCTTTGGGATTGGAATTATTATATTCTTCTTGAAGTCTGAGGGTATTTCGCCTGTCTCATACATCTTGCCCACCAGATGGTAGAGTTTTGTCAGGACTGGCTCTCCCAAGGCCGTCAGTAGTTCTAATGGAATGTTGTCTACTCCCGGGGCCTTGTTTCGACTCAGGTCTTTCAGTGCTCTGTCAAACTCTTCACACAGTATCGTATCTCCCATTTCGTCTTCATCTACATCCTCTTCCATTTCCATAATATTGTCCTCAAGTACATCGCCCTTGTATAGACCCTCTATATACTCCTTCCATCTTACTGCTTTCCCTTCTTTGCTTAGAACTGGGTTTCCATCTGAGCTCTTGATGTTCACACAAGGGGTTCTCCTATCACCAAAGGTCTCTTTAATTTTCCTGTAGGCAGTATCTATCTGACCCCTAGTGAGATAAGCCTCTACATCCTTACATTTGTCCTCTAGCCATCCCTGCTTAGCCATTTTGCACTTCCTCTCGATCTCATTTTTGAGACGTTTGTATTCCTTTTTGCCTGCTTCATTTATTGCATTTTTATATTTTCTCCTTTCATCAATTAAATTCAATATGGTAAAGCACTTGCCCGGGAAAGGCAAAGGTCTCGAGTTCGAGTCTCGGTCGGGCACACAGTTTTAATCTGCCAGGAAGTTTCATATCAGCGCACACTCCACTGCAGAGTGAAAATCTCATTCTGGAAACATCCCCCAGGCTGTGGCTAAGCCATGTCTCCGCAATATCCTTTCTTTCAGGAGTGCTAGTTCTGCAAGGTTCGCAGGAGAGCTTCTGTAAAGTCTGGAAGGTAGGAGATGAGGTACTGGCAGAAGTAAAGCTGTGAGTACCGGGTGTCAGTCGTGCTTCGGTAGCTCAGTTGGTAGAGCACTTGCCCGCGAAAGGCAAAGGTCCCGAGTTCGAGTCTCGGTCGGGCACACAGTTTTAATCTGCCAGGAAGTTTCATATCAGCGCACACTCCGCTGCAGAGTGAAAATCTCATTCTGGAAACATCCCCCAGGCTGTGGCTAAGCCATGTCTCCGCAATATCCTTTCTTTCAGGAGTGCTAGTTCTGCAAGGTTCGCAGGAGAGCTTCTGTAAAGTTTGGAAGGTTGGAGACGAGGTACTGGCAGAAGTGAAGCTGTGAGTACCGGGCGTCAGTTGTGCTTCGGTAGGTCAGTTGGTAGAGCACTTGCCCGCGAAAGGCAAAGGTCCTGAGTTCGAGTCTCGGTCGGGCACACAGTTTTAATCTGCCAGGAAGTTTCATATCAGCGCACACTCCGCTGCAGAGTGAAAATCTCATATTGGAAACATCCCCCAGGCTGTGGCTAAGCCATGTCTCCGCAATATCCTTTCTTTCAGGAGTGCTAGTTCTGCAAGGTTCGCAGGAGAGCTTCTGTAAAGTTTGGAAGGTAGGAGACGAGGTACTGGCAGAAGTAAAGCTGTGAGTAGCGGGCGTCAGTCATGCTTCGGTAGCTCAGTTGGTAGAGCACTTGCCCGCGAAAGGCAAAGGTCCCGAGTTCGAGTCTCGGTCAGGCACACAGTTTTAATCTGCCAGGAAGTTTCATATCAGCGCACACTCCACTGCAGAGTGAAAATCTCATTCTGGAAATTCAATATTTCTTCTGTTACCCAAGGATTTCTACTAGCCCTCGTCTTTTTACCTACTTGATCCTCTGCTGCCTTGACTACTTCATCCCTCAAAGCTACCCATTCTTCATCTACTGTATTTCTTTCCCCCATTCCTGTCAATTGTTCCCTTATGCTCTCCCTGAAATTCTGTACAACCTCTGATTTAGCCAGTTTATCCAGGTCCCATCTCCTTAAATTCCCACCTTCTTGCAGTTTCTTCAGTTTTAATCTACAGTTCATAACCAATAGATTGTGGTGAGAGTCCACATCTGCTCCTGGAAATGTCTGACAATTTAAAACCTGGTTCCTAAATCTCTGTCTTACCATTATATAATCTATCTGATACCTTGTAATCTCTCCAGGGTTCTTCCATGTATACAACCTTCTTTCATGATTCTTAAACCAAGTGTTAGCTATGATTAAGTTGTGCTCTGTGCAAAATTCTACCAGACAGCTTCCTCTTTCATTTCTTAGCCCCAATCCATATCCACCTACTACGTTTCCTTCTCTCCCTTTTCCTACACTCGGATTCCAGTCACCCATGACTATTAAATTTTCATCTCCCTTCACTATCTGAATAATTTATTTTATTTCATCATACATTTCTTCAATTTCTTCGTCATCTGCAGGGCTAGTTGGCATATAAACTTGTACTACTGTAGTAGGTGTGGGCTTCGTATCTATCTTGGCCACAATAATGCGTTCACTATGCTGTTTGTAGTAGCTTACCCGCATTCCTTTTTTTCCTATTCATTATTAAACCTACTCCTGCATTACCCCTATTTGATTTTGTGTTTATAACCCTGTAGTCACCTGACCAGAAGTCTTGTTCCTCCTGCCACCGAACTTCACTAATTCCCACTATATCTAACTTTAACCTATCCATTTCCCTTTTTAAATTTTCTAACCTACCTGCCCGATTAAGGGATCTGACATACCACGCTCCGATCCATAGAACGCCAGTTTTCTTTCTCCTGATAACAACATCCTCTTGAGTAGTCCTCGCCCGGAGATCCGAATGGGGGACTATTTTACCTCCAGAATATTTTACCCAAGAGGACGCCATCATCATTTAATCATACAGTAAAGCTGCATGCCCTCGGGAAAAATTACGGCCGTAGTTTCCCCTTGCTTTCAGCCGTTCGCAGTACCAGCACATCAAGTCCGTTTTGGTTATTGTTACAAGCCCAGATCAGTCAATCATCCAGACTGTTGCCCTTGCAACTACTGAAAAGGCTGGTGCCCCTCTTCAGGAACCACACGTTTGTCTGGCCTCTCAACAGATACCCCTCCGTTGTGGTTGTACCTACGGTACGGCTATCTGTATCGCTGAGGCACGCAAGCCACCCCACCAACGGCAAGGTCCATGGTTCATGGGGGGCCATTCCACATATGCTTCTTTTGTGCACTTGTCGCATCTTGCGGCAACTCTACACGTTCACGTGTACCGTTAATAATATCTTCTAGTCCATATGAACGCAGCACCATAGAAATATGCCATTTCCATTTGGCCCAGTCGTCAGGTCCTTCAGGCTTATCAATGCTGACCTTATAATCGCCGCTAGCAGTCATGTTTCTTTACATACATAGGCTCATTTCAAATATTGTTTTAATTAAACTATATTGTTAGCCTTTACACGTGTACTGGCCCATAACCTGATGAAAAACATTATTTTAAAGGCAAGAAAACATTTTATTAACTTTGTAATTACACCCTGGATACGAAAAAAACACAGAAGTTACATACAAGACAAGAATAAAGATGTTGACAGCAGAGTCTTGGAGCATCACATAAATAGAGACGTCAAGGAATTTTTTCTTTTCTTTTAACAGTTTAGATAAAAATACCATTAAAATAATGATATTTCCTCAGTACTTGTACTGTGAACACACAGAATTCAATACCGTAAATTACAAACACTTTAAATGTGCAAATGATACCGGTACTATGTTTCTTTAATCGCATTTGGTGTTTAAACGGAATTACTGAAGACCAGGCTGAAATTGCTATCTCAAGACTAAAAAACATTTTGCAGTTTTAAAGATTATTTATTTGCATAGCTCAACGCAAAACTCTGGATTTGGTTGTACCCATTTTCATGCACAGGCAAACGATTCATGGTCGGTGCTGTCGAACGAATGAAAGCATAATAATAAGGGCATATTCACCTAGTAACAGTTGCTGATGTTTTTGGACGATGACGGGGGGAGGTGCATGAAAGCAGTAAGTTAAACGCTTTATAATTTGCCTGACTGTAATTCCAGCTGATGTGAAAGCGATATGTTTCCACAGGTTAGTTTATTTGGCTAGGTTTTTGTCTCTGGAAACACGCCTTTGGATGTATAAACTTTGGCGATATCTCTGATATCCTGTTCCTCTACATGCAACTTACCCTCATACGCATGACGCCGTAGTAAGTGCGAGGAAGTGGATACACGTTTCGTGTCGAAAGGACTTAAAAGTGAGTTAATATTTTTGTTATATATGTGTACGAAGTATCTTCTACTATAGTAATTATAAGCATGTTGTTGAAGCATTATGCATGTTGTAAAAATGTGTTGTACGTATTTTGAAGTAATTACGAACGTACACTGTTCTGATTGATGTACGTAGATTAGTAGATGTGCTGTGTTTGACTCCGTATTACTGTTTTCATTTTAACTGAAATGGCGGAGAGTGTCAAGGCTACGTACGTTAGATTGTAATTTAGTTTTTACTTTATTACTGAAATTTTGCCCACGTGCTCTTTCAGAATGCGTTACGTGGCCGCTTACCTGCTTGCCGCCCTTGGTGGGAAAGAAAATCCAACTTCTGCAGACATTGAAAAGATTCTCAGTTCTGTCGGTATCGAAGCTGATAGTGAGAGACTGAAGAAAGTTATCAGTGAATTGAATGGGAAGAACATTGAAAGTCTGATAGCAGCAGGTAACTTTTAGTTTGTAGTACAGTTTTCTTATGAGCTTAAAGTTTCATTTCAGCCTTTCGGAGAGTGTTGTATATTACAGATATCAAAACGGGCATTTCCTAGTAGTATTGCTAGTATAAAACTTATGTTGCACTGAGTGGTAAATCTTTTTCAATAGGCAGGTCATTCCATGTCCACTCAAGTTACTAAGTGATGTTTATATTATAAGTTTTGGACCATTAACAGAAGGAAATGTTTCTATTAAATATTGTTTATACCTCAAAACATACTTTATACAGGATGCTCTATAAACCTATATCACAATGATTGTTACATTACTATATTTATAAAAACAGATCTTATAATTATTCTTGGTAACTCTTTACATTAGCGAGAAATGGCTTTTGCATGTGATAAAAGTTTTTTGTGAACATGTCTTGTAGGTTGTACACACAATTTCAGAAGATCTTAAATTTTTTAACAAAGTTCCGAACATTTAATAGTCAATACAACAACTATTAAAACATAATGAAAACACAACTCGCGTTACAACATAGGGTAAATCAAGTTACTTTTCATAGATCAAACTTGAAAAAAACTGGAATTTACAACACTTGGAGGCTTCACTTCTCTGACGAGCTTCTCTTTAGTGTAGTATATCTTACCTTTAATTTCAGGCCACTTCCAATCTTTCATCCTAACATCAACTTTAAACTCCCCAGTTTCAATTTTAGTAATATTACCAGGAAAATAGGAATTGTGATATTTGGCCACCACCCAGACATCTACTTGTGTATCTAGTGATTTTTCTGTTCAGTTAATGTTTTCCTCTGTGGCTGATAGTGGTGTCCTACAACTTCATTGTTATAGAGTTCCAAGTGATGAATTTTAGAAATGTTCAAGAAAGGCTTGCAGTTCTTGATTAAAGCCGAGAGATGTATTTGCCCGTACCATTTCACGTCGTACTCTTGTACACCAGTATGTAAATCAAGAAGTTTTGCTGCCAATAAACCTTTAAATTTCGTGCACTTTTTCAACCAACAATCGGTTGTAGGCTATGTACAGAGAAATTCTGGCCAGTTACTGGTGTACTTCGGTATTTGAGGTACTATGCTATGAAGAGAGTTAATAGCACAGGTGAAATTATCATGATACCTGCAGACACACATTGTGTGGGAGTTTATTGGCAAGCATGACATGTTTGGGTCTTAATTCTGCGAATTTGCTTTTATCAACCACTCTACTGTTTTCTTCACAAAACATTGCTTGGGCTGCTTTCAAAGAAAGCGTGCGTCGTACTTGCAAATTACTCTTACCTTTCTCATCTTTTACAGTCACAACGTCTTTGTGCACAGGGGCCTGTCTGCTAGTGTCATCCCTTTCGTAGAATTTGCTCACTGCATTTATCTCATGATTGCCTATCATTGGAATTGGAGTGCTCCAAACAATACATATCGAAGTTGCGATAGTAAATTGATATGTAAGTCTCGTGGTGCACGTTATGATAAATTACTTGTGATCGAAATTTGTATCAGTTTTTCGTTGTTTCTTCAGTTTGAGTACATTACGTTCCTGCCATAATTGTTTGACAGTTTCTCTTCATAGCAAGTGTAATGTGTGCTGCTTCTCAAGTTTCTTCTGCTGATTGCCTCACATGGAAAACTTTTAATTCCATGCATATGCAGTGTAGACAAATGTTTTTTTTCTCGGAAACATGGGATTCTGCCAGGTGACGACAGGAGAGACAGTATTGACTGGTGTTGCGAAGTCTGTGAAACTACGTAAGTGGAGTGTGGACACAGAGATTCTGTTGCGATTTCGTTGTGGACTTTGTGAAAAGCGAACCAGCATCAGGAAAAATACATGATTAGTCCTCTAAATTATCGATCCAGACAGACTTAGTTCTTGTGTCGTGCTGGATTCGTGATTATGCTCTGCAAGCCACAGCATCAGAAACTGAGCTATTGGGGAATACTGTCTGTGATTACTTCGGGTTTTGCCGAGAAGTGTGCTAAGTCATAGTGACAAATGAGTGTGGCAATTGGTGGACTGAATAAAATAGTGGAAGTAGAAGAGTCTCACATTGCTAGACGAAAGAATCAGAAAGGATGACCTAAAAGTGAAGTACATCATATTTGGGTTTTTCGTGGGATAGAAAGGGAGTCATGCAAGTGTTTCGTTGTCACGGTATTGTCGCGAGACAAGGTGACATTAGTGGGTCTTATAAAGCATTTCATACTGCCTGGAACAAAAATCACTGACGGGTTTGTCATAAGTCTCAAAGGTGAAGGGTTCGAGCATGAATTTACCACTGTCTAGTTTCTCTTCAGATGATGCCAGTGTCCATACCCAGAACATAGAATGCCTGTGGAAGTCAACCATTAAGAGGACTTCCAGGACAGGGGCGAACTGTATTTGTTCCAGTACCTATACTTTCACGACTTGCGTTTGCAGGGGAAAGTCAATGCATGCGACACTCCGCTGATATTCCTACACGATATTGGCAGTGTTTACCCTGGGTATGGGAAAAAAGGACTTGTCCCTGCAGCTTATATAGCTCGTGGACTGTCAAGACGATAACACAGATGACTAGGGTAAGTCGTCTCCTTTCAATTTGCGAGTGCTTCTCTAATGCGGTTTTTTTTTTTTTTTTTTTTTTTTTTTTTTTTTTTTTTTTTTTTTTTTTTTTTTTTTTTTTGTAGTGACACCTTCAAAGACACTCATAACGCGCGCCATAAGACGTCCATAATTGATTTACTATTGCAATGTCGATATATATCGTTTAGGGTGCTCTAACTTCAATAGGCAATCATTTTTGAAATAACCATTTTTGAGATTCTTTCTACTTCTAAAGGTTCAACAAATGTATGATACGAGCTTCTAATAACATATATTGGTTTCTGGGTGGTGCTGGAAGTACACGTTTCTCTTTAGATAGGCCTTTTCCCAGTGAAGACCATGTTTTTATATGGTGGAGAGGCAGAACTACTTAGTGTAGCTGAAGATGCTTCCTTTAGCTCCTTCCTGTACTTTGCAACTCTTTCTCTAACATTGTTTCCTGTCTGCAGCAATGTTTTCTTTTTCCATTTCTCACATTTTCCTGTTCTTTTTCCTGAATTTTTTCATAGTTTCCTTGTTCGATTTTTAATTCTTCATAGCTGCCTTCATTTTTCAATTCCTGCCTTCTTCTTCTTAGTCTTCTCCCCCACATCTTTTCAGCTGCACTTACAGGCATTTGGCAAAAAATGCAAATTGTTGTGAAGTAGAAATAGCTATTCCCTATGGGATTTTGTGGCATATGGAGATATACGTTAAATATGGTGATACATTGTTAGTTGTGTTGTATGTAATTCAGAACCAATCTGATCAAAATTATAGCTGATCCTACAAAAATTATGGTAACTCATGTTACATAAACAAAGGTAACTCACATTATGTGAATTAAATATCTTTTACCAGGAGAAGGCTTCCAGGAGGAAATTTGAGACGCCAAATTCAGGTACACTTACGTGAAGGACAGCATGTCACAAGTTTCTACACTTTAATGTATTTTGTGAAATTTTTTTTTTAAAAAAATGGCAGTTGGTAACTGGTTATGCTTTTGGGTTAGGTTATATAAATGTTTTTGTATTTATCATTCATAAATTGTTTGTATCTAAAAATATACCAAAAAGTTTTACAAATTTCATGATGTTTCTTCCTGACCTTGAAATTGATCAAATCTTGTGCATGAACAAACTCAACAATAGTCTCCAAAACAATGGCTCTCACAAGTAAACAATAGGTTTTGGAGGGGAAAATCAATCTTGCCAGCAAAATTCAATGCCCAACCTACGTATGTAACAGGGAAAATAGTTCCAAAGAAAAAATTTTTTAATCATTCCTAGTTTACATGGAATCACCCACGCGTTTCCTGTGATACAACAAGATAAATTTTGTAAATTCTTGTAGAGTTGGAAGTTGTCAACTTAAAAGGAAATATCTTCGTAGCCTTATATGCGGATATCTTAAGGTATTCTCCTGATTTGTCATCTCGAATTGGTATATTTTAATCAGTGTTAATGTAATTGTTGTGGCAGAAATGAACAAACTGTATGTGGCAAATAGTTGTTGGTGGTGGTTATGGTTTTCAGCAAGTTTGCTTTGGAATGACAAAAGTTAAGATAGCTTGTGCATAATGGGTGGTTTTGAAATGGTAACGTGTTGTCCAGGGTTATGTGTAGGCTGAGTAGCTCTTACATGGGTTAGGAAGTAGGGTGACAAGGAAAGGGCTGTGACTGTTCATTTACATAGCACAGTTCATTTGGTTGCCTGGCTCCTTTAGTACTTAAAGGTTGTGTTGTAAACAATTTTCATGTGGTAATGATAGGTTCACTTCATTTTTTAATGAGTTCTTATTTTTTTATTAGAGGGCAAAGTATACCAGTGTCAACTTTGAAGCTCTTCTACTTTGTGTAAGTTGTGGGTGGTTTGTGTAAACTTCTTTATTTTCACTTGCACAGGATTTGAATATTTGTTTTGTTTTAGGTCGTGAGAAGTTGGCATCAATGCCAGTTGGTGGTGCTGCTGCTCCTGCTGCTGCAGCTGCGGCTGGAGGTGGCGGTGCTGCTGCAGCTGCTGCTCCAGAGAAGGGTTAGTGAAGTGTCTGTATTTTGTTTTTGTACACAAAATGATGAATCTCATAAATCACCATCTTTCGTCTGAAACTGCGATGAAAATCTTTGATCTGATGTTCTTTGTCAATAGCTGTGAATTGATATGTCTTGTGTGGTTCTGATGATGCCCTTTTTTCTTACAGAGGAGAAGAAACCAGAAAAGAAAGAAGAGTCTGAATCTGATGATGATGACATGGGCTTTGGATTATTTGACTAAGTTCGGAAACTGAACAGGGAAAGGTTAGTTCAAAGCTTAATGGCATGTTTTTATGTCTGTAGGTCAGTGATGATTCATGAAAATCACCATCTTTCGCCTGAAAGAATTTGATGTAAATCAGTAATCTGATACTTCATGTTACATTTGGTTTTTAAGGAAGATAAGCTCATCTGTTCTAATAATGCTTTCTTTTTGTTGCAGAGAAGAAACGGGAAGAATGTGAATTGGAATGGACTTAAGTCTTGACTAAGTTTGTAACTTTATGCATACCTGAATGTATAATTGCTATGTAAAGTTGCATTGATAATAAATATTTTACATAAACTTTTTGTACTTTCATAAATGTGTTCCCTTCAGTAATTGTGTGGTTAACAATGGTACCTTGTTGGTGGAAAATCTTTTATCTGCGAAGGGTGAAACTTTCACCCTTAAAGGTAAATCTTCAGCAAGAAGTACTGTTTCCAGGTCTCAATATGGTTTTAAACTTTTTTTGGGGGGGGGGGGGGTGTTAAGGTTGTAGCCATCAACTTTTAGCAAGCTTTTTAAATCCATAGATTTCCACAGCATTATGTCCAGGTTACTGAATTTTTGTCTATCAATGATTTGCCAAATTAAATGTTTTAAATGTGTGGTTAATCATTGACGTGGTTTTTTAGGTTCGTAGTAGACCTCTGAACTAGTTTGTTGTGTGTGAAGTTAGTTTTAATCAGTAGAAAATGTTCAGTCTTACTTGGAACAATTTTGCTTGCTAACATTCCAGTAGGCTGTTTTTCATAAATTTTAAATTTGAAAGGTTTGTCAATTTTTATTCTTTTGGTTTAGTGGCTAGGTAACCAATAGCTTTGAATCTGTAAGCTACATATGCATCTCACACATGCGTGTGCATTCACAAGAGACTGACATTCAACCCCCCCCTTCCCCTTACAGTGGTGTTAAATCTTAAAATCACTGATCAGGTAAAAACTGTTTGGGAAGTTTAAAGTGAGTGTAGTGTACAACAGTAAATCCGAAGGCAAGTTATGTCTTTAAAAGTACTTATTTGCAATTTCACCATATGACAGTTCTTTTACTTGCACTGATTAATTTTTGTGTGGTAACAAACTTAAAAACACCGCACATAGGGCCGACATGGTATGTGCATCTTGAAAACTGAAATAGATATGAGACAATTCACAGTGCAGTATTGCCAGTCCTTAAACTAATCATGAGCTATGCTTAAGTATTTGTTTGGGAAGGCTTGTACACAAACTTGGCGTCAAGTTTTGACAATGTGCGTACACTCGTTGACCTAAGTATTTGGCAGGATGAAGCTGTTTGAATTCACCTGTTTCTATATGGTGTAAGTGTAAATGGGCATGGAGTTTCTACACCGAGGCTGTTGTGTAGGTAGTTGTTGAAAGGAAAAACTTTAATATTTACAAAATTAAATTAGCTGTTAAACCTGAGCTGTTGAAGCTGTTGCCTCTGCATTTGATATCCAATCCAGTATAAACCTCTAGCTGTCCCCTCCCTGAACACACAATTCAAAAATACAGCAGGGCACTGCCTTGATTGTGATTAGTGATGCCAGCCTGGCCAAACTTTCAGCCTCCTATTCCACAATATGCACTATTCCATTACTTGAGTGCTGACAGTTGCCTATTCATTAAAATTCTCACTGCAATAAATGTAGTGATGTTTTTTGCCAGACCAGGCATGTGATCCAAGCACCTGCTGTTGCATTAGTCATGCAATTCTGCTGTGGCCATATGACAGTCAAAAATTGAAATGGAGGCAACAGCAAAAGCGATTTGTGGTATAAATCATAGGTACAAGTGAGCAAACTGCATTAGCACAAATGGTGAAGCACTGGCAGGTGTTACTGTGGATGTGAGAAATTCATTAGATGCTTGGCTTACACAGCAATGTAGTGAAGAGATGTTTAAATGCTTTAACAACAAAAAACAGTGTGCTTACTGGTAAACAGGTGCAATTATTTCTTATTAAAAATGTAATACTTCATATTGCTTATGATTGTGACAAATTACATGGTTGATATCATTTAGGTTTTTGATGAATCCTACCAAAGATCATGCTATCTTTCCTGTAACAAACAACATAGTATGTGATCATAAGATCCTTTAAAGTGCTTCACTTGTCACTACAGGTATCAGAAACATATGTAGAACCATCACTAACAAGTATGATTGCTAATACAGTGTAAATACTAGATTTTTCCACAGGTAATGTCATTTGTAATCAGTGTCCTGCTTTTAATTTTTTCTCAATTGTAAGATGATTGTGACAAATTACATGGTTGATATCATTTAGGTTTTTGATGAATCCTACCAAAGATCATGCTATCTTTCCTGTAACAAACAACATAGTATGTGATCATAAGATCCTTTAAAGTGCTTCACTTGTCACTACAGGTATCAGAAACATATGTAGAACCATCACTAACAAGTATGATTGCTAATACAGTGTAAATACTAGATTTTTCCACAGGTAATGTCATTTGTAATCAGTGTCCTGCTTTTAATTTTTTCTCAATTGTAAGATGTCGGTGAAGAGTGTCAGCTGACTTGTACAACATTTTGGGCTAATGCAAATGAAAGCTGGAGTGGCAGTTGTGTCCAGTGCACTATCTTCACACTTTTGTTCAAAAGCAAACTAAGGCTGGTATTACACTATCAAATTTCTTTGTCCAATATCTTTGTCAAAGATATTTGATAGTGTAATAGGGACTTTGTCAAATGTCGTCCAATATTTGATCAAATCTAGGGCCTCGCTGTATATTTGATCAAAGAAACCGCTTATCTTCTGTTCACTGCAATGTGACATGTTACCACATGGAGCGCTAACATCGCTGCAGCGTTCTGTCATCTGTAGTGTTTTTTTAACCATTGCCGGTAAATACAATTGGTTGTGCTGACAACTACAAAATTGATAGATGTCTGAAGCTGATGAGGCCCTTTACAACATGAGCCACCCTGAATACAAAAATAGATTAATAAGATTGGAGACCTAACATAACATAACCCTCTCCTGTAGCAAGGAATCGGAGTGTTATAGTGAGCCTGTCTTCTGAAGATGTAGCAGTTCTTAAGTGAATATTGTGCATTGTGATACGAGGATACACTTCATTGAGCACATACAGAAATGTATGCTCATCCATTCTTAAGTAATTGATGTACGACTTGACGTCTTCCACTGTAAGCTCACGTAACAAGTTTTGTTGAATGCTTTTATCGTGTCGTCGTAAAACCCACGGCTTCACCCGGATTAGATTAGTTTTTCGTTCCATAGATCCGTGCTGAGGAGATCCTCGTGGATGTGGAACATGTCGATTTTTTTTTTTAAGCTGAAATAACAATACTAATAGTATGAATAAATACATCATTTGCTTCTATTAAAAATTTCGCCAATGGAGTAGTAGTAGTTGGCCAGTAGTAAGTCTTTCAGGCTCCTTTTAAACTGATCTTTATTTCTAACTAAATTTATGTTTCCTGGCAAATTATTGAAGATGAGTGTTCCTGAGTAGTGGACCCCTTTTTGAACTAAAGTGCTTTTAAGTCCTTGTGCAGATCATTTTTGTTCCTGGTATTGTATGTATGAACTGAGTTGTTTGTTGGAAAGAGAGATATATTATTTACGACAAATTTCATTAAGAAGTAAATATACTGAGAGGCAGTATTTAGTATACCCAGTTCTTTGAAGAGGTTTCTGCAGGAGGTCCGTGAATTTACTCCACAAATAATACGTATTACACGCTTTTGGACCTTGAAAACTTTTGTTTGACTTCAAGATTTACCCCAAAATATTATCCCATATGACATTATGCAATGAAAGTATGCAAGCTTTTTCATTTTCATGTTGCCTATGTCTGCTAACACTCGAATTGCAAATACAGATTTGTCAAGGCCTTTCTGCAGTTGTGTGGTGTGCTCCTCCCAACTGAATTTATTATCAAGTTGTAATCCCAGGACTTTTAAGACTGTCAACCTCGTATGTATGGTTCCATTTTTTCCCCCCACTTCTTTTCCGTATGTGCACACAATGCAATTGGAGTACGTAGAACTGCTGCGGTTAAGAACAAGTTGTTGTCAGCCATCTTGAACTTTGACGAAAAATTTGATGACAGTGTAATACCCCTTGTAGCGCTACGTCAAAGATCTTTGTCAAATATATTGGACGGAATATTGGATCACATCTTTGATCAAATCTTTGACAAAGAAATTTGATAGTGTAATACCGGCCTAATCGCTTCGGTGTTTAACATCATGGACCTAATGGGGTATCTTGGGTGCCCCATCTGACCTTGTTGGAATGTACAGCTCTAATATTCCTTCCTGTGTGCCTGTTAACACAAAACAATGTAGCATACTCTTCTGTTTCTCTGGTGTATATACTTGTTCTCATACGCAAGTGGCAGGTGAACACCAGTGAATTGTAAAGGATGCTTCATGCACAGTACTTAGTACTGTTATAAAAGCTATTTAGTTTAACATTAAAATGTTGTATGGGTTGACAAATATTGCTTACTGTGTACTAGCTACTAATTTTTCACACAAGGTAATCAAATGTGAACAGGAATTTTTGGTAGTGTTTTTCTTTTTGGCAGTTTCAAGACTTCTCATTGGGTTTAATAGTATGCAAAATTTAACACAATGCAGTGAATAACAGAAACTGGAAATTAACGTATGTAAAATTTATTCAGTTCATTGGTTGACTTAAATATACAATTTACATACACGCATGAGAAGTGAGAAAATGCAATACAATACATCTAAAGGCTTGAAACTTCACTAGTTACTGCCAATCCTTGCAAGTTTTCTCTTGTTTGATATGACTGACAAACAGTGAAACTTTTCAGTTACTTTGTAGTAGTGAGTTTGATTATTTGGGAACACACGGTAAATGAAATCAAAACAATATACCTCAGGTTGGGTGTAAACTATTTGTAGGAAGTAACACAAAATTATTTGCAGGCAGTGAGAGAGTTCAGCATGGGAGATTGAATTGCTTGGAAACAATTATGAAAACACATTTGGGCAGATTTGCACCGAATGACATTCAGTAGAAATCAATTTTACACATGAATTCAGCTTCATTGTTAGTTGCTTCTCGAAACATGGACCTAAACTCCAAATTTTGTGCTTACCTATCCGTAACAATTTGAGTAATAGGAAACCTCTTGTGAAATTTGAATAAACATTAAATCCTCTGCTTTTGACAAATGTGAGGTGGGTACTTAAGCAAAAAATGTTAAAATAATTTGAACCTTGTTTGTTCTGCTCCCAAAGTAGATCATGTATTCCTTCCCTTGGAACATACTGCTTATTGCAAATTCAGTGGTCATTGTGCACATTCCGGTTGCCTGAGTTGCTCAATGATTGTTCTGACCCAGCAGTATAAATGTACAGTAGCCAACATTCATTTTATGAATACAGGGCAGAATGCGGTTGAGCTGTGGCAGTATGGAAGTTCTGTGAGCTTCCTCTGTATTTTGCAGCACCAAAATCTTGCAGAGGTCCTAAACTTGAAATTTGGACATAATTATTCAAGTACACTACCCAGCTACTTTGAACTTAGCTTTATGTCAAGCTGTGTTTTTTAAGCCCCATTTTTCACATTTATAAGCATAGCACGAACAGTTTCTTGAATGGAATGCAGCACTTACCAAGTCTGCCACATAACATGCTATACTGCAGCAGTGTAACTAAACGAAGTGACAGTTGTGAATGGGATTTCCAAGGGCTTCAACAACTTAGTTATTAGTCCTTTTATCCTCATAATCAACCATGTAGCAGAATTTTGCATCTAATATAGGCAGGCAAAGAGCTGCAACACTGTCAGAAGAAATGACTTAATGGAGAACAGGGAACCGAGTGTACCAATACAAGACAGAGTGCACAGCTGAAAGAGTAGCAGCAGGAGAATGTGTTTTGGTAAAGTTTCACTCAGAACAAAAAGGCTTGGTGCCATTATGTAAAAGCAAAAAAGAATATACCAGTTGCAGAACTAAAGGCAGCTCCAATATTCAAATGAAGTTGAAAAAACATAGTATTGTAAATGTTTTATAAAAATTAGCTGTCTATGCGTGTGTATGTTTTCACCTTCTCACACTGGTTCAGTCAACAGCTTCAGGGCTCTGCCACTATTGATAGATTGAGAGCATATAATGCATAGAAACATGACGGCAAAGGGATTGTAATGTAATGTGGAACACTCCACTCCAGATCCTGATTCATAGATTTGACATGAAGCTGGCAGTAAGTAAATGACTGGTAATGCAATTACATCAAACTTTTCCAGAGTGGGTATCAGAGGCCACCCATCTTCATGCAAGAACATTGGATGTTGGTTTAAATCACATTTTTGTGTGACTATGGTGATCAGCAAGCAACTTTGTGCAAGAGATTAAGCAGATGAAACCAATTTCCTACTGATATCACCACTATCATTCCATTAGAAAATGCAAAAGATTACAAAATTCTTTTTAACCTTTTGAGTCCTCACGTGGCATACATGCTACATCAGCTTTTTCTTCCTTGCTTGGGGAATAAAACGATACTATACTTATGTATGTATTTTACTGGGGACCTAGAAACAACAGAGGCTTTGTCCCAGCCCTAGCCCTCGGTGGTACACAACCCCCACAACAGGCTACAGCAGTCCACTCACCACACCGCCGCCCCACACTGAACCCTGGGTTATTGTGCGGTTCGGCCCCTGCAGTAGACGATCACCCCCCCCCCCCCCCCCCCCCGGAATGTCTCATTCCAGATGTGTGTAACCCCAATGTTTGCGTGGTAGAGTCATTATGGTGTACGCGTACATGTAGACAGCGTTTGTGCAGCAATCGCCGACAGTGTAACTGTGGCAGAATAAGGGGAACCAGCCCGCATTCACTGAGGCAGATGGAAAACCGCCTTAAAAACCATCGACAGGCTGGCCAGCACACCGGACCTCGACACTACTCCACTGGGATTGTACATCACTTGTTTTTGTTTCTCAACATTCCCACTAGTTGGTAGCATCTACTTGAAGTAAGCTGTCTTTTGCGGTGTCAGCATGTGTTAGAGAAGGTTAATTTCTTTGTTTTAGGAATTTTGGACTATGTGTTTAGAGTAAGCTAATGCACCCTACTCTATAAATGTTTATTTCATCACAAGGAAACAGCAATATATTTTTTAGTGTAGCACTGGGCGTACATTTAGCAGTGACATACTTTCACATTCCAATGGCATTGTTTTCAGAATTTTTAGGTGCTTGAATCAAGTTTTCTACATGCTTACTATTTAAGAAACTAAATCTTAGCTTTTTATTTTGTCCCAGAACAATGTACTGGCCACAGATATAAAATTTCCATTCATATTATCAAAGCTGAAGATGTAAGAGGTTCTGACCTACTGTGTGTTCAGCATGTATTATTAATGTAATATATTGCTGGCTGGAAGGCTTCTGCATAAATGCTGGTATGTATAAAAAAAATAAAAAACATTTGGTGTTTAAGTCTTGTGGATGGTTAGCACACTAGGAAAGTTGTAATCAGGATCAGAATTTTATTGTCTCATAAACTACATGGTAAATCATTTGATTTAGTGTACAGGAGACTCATCAAGCTTGTAACTACAATAGATTGTACATGGAATACAACATTTGCCATAACTATAAAGTATATATATCCCACTAAATAGATCATTAAAAAATACATCAATAATGTAATTGCATTTTTGTACAATAGTGCTATATAATTTTCTTTTTTCTGAAGCAATTTCAATCTTTCGAAAATTTGACTTTAATTTTGTATATTTTCATCCCCATATACTGTGGGGCCTGCACAAAAAGATTGAGTTTATATGTAAGAACCATGAAACTTTCTTTTTTCTAGTTTCATATCCGTGCCAGAAGTTACTTGGAGCAAACAATTCTGGATTATTATTTGTAAAAAGAATTTTCATATAAATACAGTGAGGGAACACTTAGTATCTTTAAGTTTCTTTAATAGGGCCTGACAAGGTTGTCTATGCTTAGCACTACATGTTCCTAATAATTTTCTCCTCTAAAATTGCTAGCATTTCCCCAAAAGACAATGTCGTATCTCACTACTGCTTCAACGTAGCTACAGTTCACTACCTTCTCCATGTCTTTGGCAGTGACCTAGCAAATGCCAGGCTGTTCAGTTTATTTTTTAGTCTATATATTTCTGTCCATCTGCATTCCTACGAATTTAACACATTTTGCTTCATATAGTTCCAGACTTCCATGTACGATTTGAATATCATTTATTTTATACTGTTTAGTCTTAAACGGCATAAGCTGCGTAATCGAAATATTTAGTTTTAGGCCATTTAGAGGGAACCACAAGTCTGGATTTTCTAGACTTTTTATAACATTTCCAGGAATTTCTTCTACATTTTAATTTTCCATCAGTATTGTGTCTCATAAGTGAATAAAACTGAATGAGGACATATTTATGGCTAAATCATTCATGTAAATGAATAAGAAATATCAAGCCTCAATTGATACTTGTGGTTCTCCCTCGTGTGGTAGTTCTCCATTTCAAGGAGTATTTTGCCCTATCTGATGTTATGACTATCCTTTGCTGTCTGTCAGAAATGATTTACATCTGTGAGGCAGTGCATATAATTCCGTATTTTTGCACTTTATATAATTGTGAGTGGTTTACACAATCAAATGCTTTGAATAGGTCACAGTGGATACTGGTCTTTTTTGTGATTTATCTAAGGTGGAACTAACTTAATAGAACTTATTAATTGCATAAATTGTGGTTTTGCCTTTTTGGAAGCCAAATTGATTTTTTGAGATTATGTTAAATAAGTGACAAATTTTGAATTTGGATTGCAACAATCTTTTCAAATATTTTAGGAGATACCCAGAAGGAAACTGGAATAATGGTTTCATTTCCTGAAAAGTCGCCTCCTTCACGATTGATTATTTCAGACAGTGGGTGTGCAATTATACCTGAAGCTGCTTTGATGGTTTTTCATCCCATCCCAAAGAATTTTTATTTTTTAGACTTAACAGTTTTTTCTACATCCTTTGCTGTTACTTTATCAAATGTTATTCGACTCTCATTCTTGCTCCGACTTGACCCAATGTACATTAACTTGATATGAATAGACATCAACATCAGATTTTGCTACTGTTAAACTAAACCCCATTGGTTTTGCAGTAAATTAAGATTCCAATCATTTGTGGGATGTGTGTGACATCTGTCATTACCTAAAACATTTGTGGCAATGACAGCATTTGTAAATTAAAATTTTAGCCAGTTGAAGTATTATTTGATGTTTCAGTTGTAAATTGTTTGCACCTAAGTGGCAGTTACTTTCAGGTAATGACTGGAGGTACCACTAGTAAGGTGATAATTTAGTGATTCTGAATGAATGAATGAATTATTTTGACTTCATTTGGGTGATTGGCAGCTTCTGAATCCCCCCCCCCCCGTATCAAAGTTTTACTTCAGACTATTATAGCTATAGAATCCCGAACCCTTCCTCCTCTGCATTAATCAAAAAGTTGAATTTTTTTTCACATGTAAATATCATTCAATAAATAAGCTATGCTTTGTTCCTGTAGAATGGCAAGGCTGTTGCTTTTAATCCCATCATCATGGAACTCTTCCTCAACCCTTATGTGTGTAATATCCTGGAATTGTAGCATTTATGTTGGTTCTGTGATCCTCAAATCATCTTGAATGTTAAGAAATAAATCACATCTGCAGTAAATTACCAGTACTGCTGAAAAAATATAGTAGTCACAAAAAACCGTTTAGTGAATAATGCACTCCTTAACTTAATGACAGGACTGGACTTCTATTTATTTTTTGGACAACAATGAAGTGTAATCTTGTTATGCTTATTTCAGTCTTGGGTTAATGCTTATGAGAAGTAGTCCACTACTGGGAACATTTTTCCTACTGCCAGTATCTCATCATACCATGAATTTAGAATTAATTATTAGCATATTTTTATCTTTCAGGTTCACAAGCTGTAAATCGTTCCTTAATAAGCCAACATTAACATGTTTCGAAAGTGATGCAACATTATTTGTATTGCAATGAGACAGGCTGCATTCCTGTGTTGCATATAAAAAAAACACTAAGCACTAATGAGAGTGAATTTTATCCATATTGGATGCTGTTGAACCCCATGTGACTGTTCCTTTATAGGGTGTAGAAAATATTCCACTACCAGTCGGACAAGGCTGAAACTGATCTTGTAATGAATAAATAATCTATTGTGACTGGTAGTGGAAGTTTTTCTACACCTTATTAATGAGAGCATTTGAACAGTTTTTTACTGCTATTTTTACTACTTGCAAACTTTTTTTGAGAACGTTGGAAGGGGGGGGGGGGCGGGGGCACAGGGACAGAGAGAAAATTTTGTTCCTCAAAATTGGTTCACTTCCAAGGAAGCAGGAAACTGAGATGAAGGAGGTACTATCCATTTTGCCATAAGAAACAAAAATGGTTTGTGTGTATGTGGCATGACAACACTATTTCTACAGCATCAAATACAACAGGTGCAAACCCAGTAACTAATTTAAAAGATTTAACAGTTTAAGAGACCTGACCATCCTGACATTACAACAAGAATGTGGGTGGAGTTGATTGAATGGACCAAAGTGTAAATCAGTACACAATAAATATCCATAACAGTAAAATATACTGGGCTCTTTTCAGTTGTTTATTGCATGTTACTGTATACAATGTCTTGATACTCTAACCCAAAAATAAATATATCTTCTATCGTAAACTTAATTTGACACCACTGAAAGGGACTGAACGAACCCTAGGCTCCTTTTTTTAGTTTGACGTATGTGACACTCCTGAAAGGGACTAAACGACCCCTTGACTCCATTACTACAGCAGGTGAGCTGCAGTGTGATGGAATAAAGCATCTGATTAGGAAAATACACAGAAAAAATGTGTTGGAATAATCTGTAAGACGGCCTGTACAGAGTACAAGAAATTTAATTTGGGGCTATGTTGGATGTTTCGCTGCTTATCACACCAAATAATTCATTGGTATGGTTTTTTGTATTCTTGATTCATTTATATCAGTGAAACGTGTGTAACCTTTTCATATGAATGTACGTTTTGTTCTCAACAGCTTAGCATTGCACGAATGGTACCGTATATTGTAGAACTAGAAATAAAAATTGCTTTTTTCACTCTAAACGCTTCTTTTTCAAGATGAGAAAGACATAAATGCACAAAAAACTCTGGCATTACCGTGTTAACGTAATCTTGACCCGCATGATCAAGTACGTTATGCAATGATAGACGCAGCAGATTCACTTTACCGTGCCATATATTATTTTGACAAGTATCGCCTGTTGGTTTGGGTGTACAGCTTGCTTGTTAAAATTAATTCAAGTTTAAGTTATTACTATATTTTAATTGCTCGAAGTAGACATAAAAAGTATTAAAGTTCGCAAGTGAAGCACCACACATCACATAGAAAGAATAATCTATTACTAGTTTACTACTAAATGTCATACTTCCACCGGCAATTCTTACTACCAACTCCCTAACACATGTCACTCGAACACCTCGCATCAATAAATGCCTGTCGCGCTGCGCAAGGTGTTCATGTGGCATGTTTCTAAGAAGGGTGTGCTTCCGCAATCATTTCTGAGACAGATGGGCTTTGATAGAGAAACTATATTTACAGGATAACGCTTTTGTACAGTTATATTTATTCCTGCAGTATTTAGCGCACAGTGACATCACTTACTTTTTAAGAATCGAGATGAATGCTTTGGATTGTGCGCAGTGATACACTGCAGGACTATTTCCAGTGTGGCAGTGGGAAGCCATGTTGGGTGGCAGTGAGTGGCAGTTTCAGTCGTGAGTGCGATTAGTTGTAAGGTGGACATTCGGAAAGGAGCTATTATTACTAACACAATAATATCGCCGTGGACTCTATGCAGCTGTAACCACCATGACGCAGATGTTACCGATACGGTTTCAAGAGCACCTACAGGTGAGACATAGCGTTATTTAAAAGACGCCAAGTAGCAAGGTGCCGCAGATTCGTGAAGAAATTGCAGCTCGAAAGTTAAATTGCTGAAGAGAACCCCTTACTAGATTAAACTGTGTGCTGGAATATATTGCAATTGACTGTTGGTTTGGGCGAAAGATGCTTTTTATTGAAGAGAGCAGTTGTGACATAAAGTGTAGTAGTGCTGTACACGCAATAGCTTACACTTGAGTTTTTAACCTGGTGTTCCAGTAAAATTTTAGACTGTTTTCCTTTACTTTGATACTAAGTAATGGTTACAAAAAGTCGGAGATGAGAATAGTAATACGCCATGGAAGATGTCCGCAAGGAAGGGTTAGTACTATCAAAAACGAATTGCTTTCTGAGGATTTGAATTTTCGCAGTAGGCGACTTCGAGTTCAGAGTGTTGAAGAAATAAAAGCTGTACTGCGCCCAGTCGTGACATTTCGATGCCGAATTGCGTAATGAAGCGAGTGTTACGCAAACCAAACGGTGGCTCCAAATCTTGGAAAGAAACCTTTAACTTTATTGTAGATTGCCCTTTAGCAGATTTCATTTTGAATTTTTAAGTATCATACAGTAATCTAGCGCCAATTGACGTCTCAAGTGCAGGAGGCATGCCACTTGGCTCTCAGAGCTCTCGTGTTTATAAGTGTATGCCACTTCCACTTGTTATATCGCTGTGAGCAAATGAGCTCGTGCTCAACGTAACAGCCCTTTCAAAGTTTTGTGAAGTATAAAGTAGGTGTTAGTTGTCGCGAAACACCCACGGTATATCTTTTAATATTTTCTGCCAGAACATGTTCCGAAACATGTGCAGTGTTAAGCCAGATCTTAGAAATGACATGTACTAATCCAGCAGTTATCCAGAGTATGTATGCTGTCGTGCAATGAATTGTCAGTACAGAGGATTGCTTTCTCCGAATAAATGGAGATTAAAAACCCACTCAGTCTTATTAAGCATCAGCTTTGATTCTCAAACGGAAATCAACACCAATATTGATCACATACTAAGTGGACGAAGTGTTCAGCCGTATGTCAATTTGCAATACGTTCATACTCGGACAAATGATTTAAGTTCTTCTCTTGATATTAGTAGCTTTGTATTGTCGGTCTTTCCAAAAAAAGTTCACTCGTATTTTTAATACGAAGTAGTAGTAGTTTTGAAATGGGGGTTACAGTTACCATGGCAAAAGCTTAATTGTTAAGATCAGCGTAAAAACGCTGGCGTAGCTTGTGGCTTACGTATATTTAGTCAGATATTTTAGAACTGATTTAAACAATGGTGGCAGCAGTTTTTAAATACATGGTCTACTTTGATAAAAATCACTTTTATCCCTTGTCCTCAACAATGTTTACGTAAGCCCTTTCTCGTTCTTCCACTGTTCTCATAATACTCAAACCTGGTGGATCACTTTAGGTCTTAAGAAATAGCACCTTGCACCGGTTCCTACCATCTGTAATGTTCCTGCACTCCTTCCTTTGACCCCTTTGTCTGAAGATTCTTTTTGGAAAGCACTGTTCTTTCAAGTTCTTAACGTTTTGTGTGCTTGTTATTCGGTTCTGTACTAATGTTTGTTCCACGAACAGTATTTGAATCTTCTTTCAATAGTTGGAAAAGTTAAGTCTGCTGGCTCTTCTTCCATCTGAAGTCATTTGCGAGTCAGCAAGCAATGCTTCTACCCACTGTATAAATCTCCTATACGACAATACAAACTTTTCTCCACTGTAATATATTTGAATATCCATGATACCAGTTCTGTGTAAATGTCTGTTCTTACACCACTCCTAGATTTTCAAATATCTTGATGTGGTGTAAAATGCTTTTCAAATAGCTCTCAAAAGTACCAATTTTTTTCTGCATTTGTTAGGGACAGAATGAGAGCCTTGTTTCTCATGTAGTCAAATAACTGTGATAAAGTTCATGTCCATAGAACATGAAAATTTTATCATTGACAAATGCTTATGCCGTAGAGAGCCTAATGATACAGTCCTTGAGCACCTGGTGCATTGTAATGGACTTGGTGTTATTTTAACTGAAGGTCCTAAGCTCTAGTTGAACACGTTTTCAGTTTGGCAGTATGATTCCATGTTAATTGCACAGGCTTCAGCTTGTGAACGTGGAATGAAGTACAGTATTGAAACATACATTTTGTGAACGTTAGGTTGTCGTAGCGTTTTGACAATTTTTCCAGTTTTTTCAGAGCTTAGCCCTAGTCGTAGGATGTAGAACTCAGCCTTTCAGGTGTTCTGCTGCCGTCTAGAAATAACTTCTTGTTAATGTTTCATTGCAAAATTGTATTGGTATCGAGAACAAAAATAATCAAGAAGTGTATTGTACCACGAAACATCAGTGTCAATGTTATGCCTAACGTTACCGGTATGAACGTCAGCAGAATTGATCCGGCCGTTGCTGATAACGTGCTTTAGCAGGAAGTGTTCTAGGGAATGCGTAGTAAAATCCATTACGTAAAATATTTGTGGCGAAATAGATAGGCAGCTGAAAAAATCTGGATGTAACAGTTTAGATATAAAATAGATAAGGCCTTAAAAAATTATGCACTGATTAGCGTTCACACAGTATTGAATATAACACTGCTTTATTGGACAATAGATCCAAATTAAGCTTGCTCAGGGAGATAGTCATCGTTCCAAAATACTTGAAATTTCAGAAAATACTATTAAAACTGGGGCGATATTAGCCAGAATGGGGTATAAATTGAAACTATTACGTCCTATGAAGACCTTGATAATTCAGCTGGTGTTAGACGAAAAATTTCGGACCTTGACGAACTCATTCCCCCGATGAGATATTGTCTGTGGCGTTAGCCTCAAGCATTCACTCCTCTCTTCGGAATTGTTTCTGACCTAGTCATAGAACTGTTCGAGTGGAGAGATTGTTGAAGTATCTCAACACGATCAAGTCTAATAAAGAACTGTTGGCGAAACCCACGTTGTTTGGCGGTTGCCGCACTTAAAAATTCAGAACGAGCAATTTCACTGTAATTCAGTTCCAGGTTTATTAAGGCGTAAAATGGAATGGACTTCTGCGATGATACCTGGATCTGCCGAAAGCAAAGCGTTACAGTGAATTAGGTGAAATGACTGCATTAAAATGTCTTCGAATTTCCTAGCTGGTTTGAAATAGAGCATGTTTGACCACCTGGGAAAATGTCAGTTAACACAGCAATGTAATTAGTTTCCACACAGATTGTACGTCCGCAAGTAAAGCATGCCATTCTCTACGCTAGGGTGCTGTAACGGAGCCAATGGGAGATTCGCGAGTACGTGAAGAACGGTTTAATATGTACGTTGCAACGTGGTTCTCTCGTGGCCTTCTGCTCACTAAACGCTCCCACATTTTCATGAATGAAGCGTAAAGCAGATCTTGTCTTTCTGTCGCTACTGAACTCGTTCCATCCCTCAAAATGTATTCCAGACAAGATTGGACTAACTGCTCGTATTTGGATAACTTGTCGAAGCATAGAAAGCCTCAAAAAAGTATTGCAGTGTTGTTGGATACCACTTAGATACTGAATAGTCCCTGAGCAATTTTGTCGATGAAGTAATGGTTTCAAACCGTACACTGAGCAACTAATGTAACGCTATCTGCATGCATTAGCGTGTAAAACAAAATATACGTGTCTGGTAACTAGTAATCTTGAAGTGAAGTGATTCGGATATGCGGTCGTTGGAGCTTATTACTCGGCCAGCCAATGAAAAAGCATCAGAGAAAGTTGTGCGGAGAGTTGTCATTGATATTGGTGTGGCCGGAAATGAAGACTTGGCCGCGAAATTTTGCTGGCCCATTGTGACGTACCGCCGATGTAGGCGAACTGCCAGAACATCAGCTGTGGATCCTATTCTTGGATTACTGCGTCAACTCTTAACGCCCTGCGCTCAAGGTGCCTACCACAACGGCAGGTGCAGGGAGTGGAGAGCTGAAAACAGCAGTCATCGACCTTTCGTGGCCCTTACCTTGTCGGAGTGAAAAATGGCTAAGCAGTGATGGGTAGAGGACAAATGTAAGGATGTAGAGGCTTATCTCACTAGGGGTAAGATAGATACTGCCTACAGGAAAATTAGAGACGTTTGGAGGAAAGAGAGCCACTTGTATGACTATCAAGAGCTCAGATGGAAACCCAGTTCTAAGCAAAGAGGGGAAAGCAGAAAGGTGGAAGGAGTATATAGAGGGGCTATACAAGGGCGATGTACTTCTGGACAACATTATGGAAATGGAAGAGGATGTAGATGAAGATGAAATGGGAGATACGATACTGCGTGAAGAGTTTGACAGAGCACTGAAAGACCTGAGTCGAAACAAGGCTCCGGGAGTAGACAACATTTCATTAGAACTACTGACGGCCTTGGGAGAGCCAGTCCTGACAAAACTCTACCATCTGGTGAGCAAGATGTACGAGACAGGCGAAATACCCTCAGACTTCAAGAAGAATATAATAATTCCAATCCCAAAGAAAGCAGGAGTTGACAGATTTGAAAATTACCAAACTATCAGTTTAATAAGTCACAGTTGCAAAATACTAACGCGAATTATTTACACTCGAATGGAAAAACTGGTAGAAGCCGACCTCAGGGAAGATCAGTTTGGATTCCGTAGAAATGTTGGAACACGTGAGGCAATAATGACCTTACGACTTATCTTAGAAGAAAGATTAAGGAAAGGCAAACCTACATTTCTAGCATTTGTTGACTTGCAGAAAGCTTTTGACAATGTTGACTGGAATACCCTCTTTCAAATTCTAAAGGTGGCAGGGGTAAAACACAGGGAGCGAAAGGCTATTTACAATTTGTACAGAAACCAGATGGCAGTTACAAGAATCGAGGGGCATGAAAGGGAAGCAGTGGTTGGGGAGTGAGACAGGGTTGTAGCCTCTCGCGATGTTATTCAATCTGTATATTGAGCAAGCAGTAAAGGAAACAAAAGAAAAATTCGGAGTAGGAATTAAAATCCATGGAGAAGAAATAAAAACTTTGAGGTTCGCAGATGACATTGTAATTGTCAGACAGCAAAGGGCTTGGAAGAGCAGTTGAACGGAATGGACAGTGTCTTGAAAGGAGGATATAAGATGAACATCAACAGAAGCATAACGAGGATAATGGAACGTAGTCGAATTAAGTCGGGTGATGCTGAGGGAATTAGATTAGGAAATGACACCTGAAGTAGTAAACGAGTTTTGCTATTTGGGGAGCAAAATAACTGATGGTCGAAGTAGAGAGGATATAAAATGTAGACTGGCAATGGGAAGGAAAGCGTTTCTGAAGAAGAGAAATTTAACATAGAGTATAGATTTAAGTGTCAGGAAGTCGTTTCTGAAAGTATTTGTATGGAGTGTAGCCATGTATGGAAGTGAAACATGGACAATAAATAGTTTGGACAAGAAGAGATTAGAAGCTTTCGAAATGTGGTGCTACAGAAGAATGTTGAAGATTAGGTGGGTAGATCTCGTAACTAATGAGGTATTGAATAGGATTGGGGAGGAGAAAAGTTTGTGGCACTACTTGACTAGAAGGGACCGGTTGGTTGGACATGTCCTGAGGCATCAAGGGACCACAAAGTTAGCATTGGAGGGCAGCGTGGAGGGTTAAAGTCGTAGAGGGAGACCGAGAGATGAATACACTAACCAGATTCAGAAGGATGTAGGTTGCAGTAGGTACTGGGAGATGAAGCAGCTTGCACAAGATAGATTAGCATGGAGAGCTACATCAAACCAGTCTCAGGACTGAAGACCACAACATCAACATCTCGTCGGAAACGTTTCCGTCTTAAAATAGCGATGGGCTTACTTGATTGTTACAATTTTTATGATAATCTCATTTCGTAAGAACTTTTGTTTGTTAGGCGCGTTGTGATAGTTTTTCTGGCTGCAGCATGTTTGACGCTGACAGACCCGGTGATATTTTTGCGCTCTACAATCTTACTCGTAAGCCAACAGTAAAATTGGAGCGCGGATGTAGTCAGTGGCTCTTTTTCCCCTCACAGCCACCTGAGACGTGATTTGCTTTAAGTTTACGTTTAAGTTATCACTTGAAAATGCTGATGTCTATTTGACATGCTGAGACACGCAGCTGTCAAGAGACAAAAGATTACGGTAGCGGCGGCGACACGTCATCAGCAAACGTGCAGGACGCTACAACCAGCTTATCGGCGGTCTGATATTGATCAGAAGCGTAGGGAACGACGCTCGGCCTGCTGTGAGATTTCATTGAAAGGGCATTGTAATTACATCAGGGCTAATCAGTTTTAACTTGTAATTCTTTCAAATATCGTATTTCTTCCAGGATAAAAATGAATCGGTGCTGTATTTAAACTAACTTTGCATTTTCTTATACCAAGATGGTAGGTTGTGTAAAGACTTGAATGCCAAATTTAGTGGTAAGATCGCACGATCATAATTTTTTATACGAATGATTTATTTTAACTTGGTTGATGCTTTACCTCCGGTATTATGAAAGCTGTAGCACTAAACAGTGATTGGTGTTTGTATATTAACTAGTTAACACAATTTTTAAAAAGTAGGGAAAAGATGTCATTCCACAACCATGCATAGAAAACGTTGTTTTAGTTTGCTCGATCAGTATTTTCCCAAGTTGGGGTTAGTGTTCAAGGTTGAATAGTTAAATGTGCTTAAATTGCATGTTTTGGTTCTCCAGGCTTGCAGCCACTCTCTTATTCCAGCACTACGTCCCTGTGTACTTTAATATCGTGTTGTTAATGAAGCCTGTCTTTCCCATACTTTTGGCCTTATTGTTTACAGCTGTTGCTAATTCTAGTGTTTTTATCAGCTTTCCACGTACAGCCCCATTATTCTTTGCTCGTAGAATGATAGCAAGTAATGGCATAAAATGCCATGCTTGTTTCCATGTCAGTGTTTAATTACACTATAAATGTTACTATATACATCATCATATTTAGAGACCATGCGGTCACAGGGTTCCAAACTATGGTCTCTGATGCTCGTGCAAATTTGTTCTGCTCTTAACAATGAGCGGACGCTTTACATCAGTGATAAAGCCAGAGTTTATCATCTGGTAGTTACAAACTATATAATGTAGAGATGTGGGAAGTGAAAAACTATTTGAATGTTTCTTCATGAACAGAAAATCGTGACGCTGCTCAATTCCCGTTTGTTTTTGACTGTTGTCAAAAACAGACAGGAATTGAGTCTTGAAATGAAGTGTCCCAGCTGACAGCTACAATAAGCACATAAAGCAAAGCAAATGTGCACAGCCAATGAACATACTGGTTCGTTAAACGTTGAATTTGGGGTACGATGATGGATGAAATTTTTCTACATCGGAAGTTCCCACGAAGGATAAACGAAAGACATGAAGAAAGAATTTCAGAAGGCGAGGTTTGAAAAGATTCCGCTAATATTTGAAAATATGATTCTTCGTACCAGAAAATGATTTTATAAGCTTTTTGCAGTTCAGCTTTGTTTGAATGTGAAAAGTGGACAATACGGGAGAAAGAAGTGAAATGATTAGAAGCATTTGAAATGTGGTGTTACATGAGGCTATTAGTATGTGACTAACGTAGCGGAATTAGGAATAAAGTTGTGCAGCGAGTTAAAGAGGAAAAACGATCCTCATAAATGTAATGAGTTACAGTACTTGAGAGCAAATTAAATCAGTTGTTACTGAAATGTGCAGTTAAAGGAAATAATCGCGTAGTTGTGCGGAAGTGAAAACATCAGTTAATAAGCAGTGAACTGCATCAACGAAGCTTTTAGCGTTAACGTGCGAAACTGAAATTTTAATCGTTTTGCAGTAAAGTTTTACATGTTTTACGGAGATTGAAATGATTGATTGTACGCAATGTCGACCATTCGACACACCTAGCTTTTTATAACTTGTCTGTTGGCTTATAGTGAGACAAAACCCCTATCATAACTACCAGTGTAGGAATGAAGGGCGCCCTTTTTCGAAAAACAAAATTTTCAACATCGTCCCGTTCTAGGGGTTTCTACCCCCAACGTCCCGGCCATTTTATAACCGCCAAGAAAAATGTCTGAAAGGCGCCACTGTCTCGCTAAAGACTAATATTTTTACTTGAGAGCCACCTATATATTTAACAAGAGAAAGCGTAGGTGTCAATTCGGAAGATTGAGGTGTGGTATAAGTGCATAACTTATTTTGTGTAGTTTCGCGGTATTATCTCCAGATGTATAGCCTGTCATATAACCGTGGTGAAAATCGCGGAAATTGACGTAAGGTTTTGTCAAAGCGGTACCGGCTCTGTAGTACTGCCCGGTGATAGGCTTTCGTTGCTCCAAAAACTACGTATGACAATCTTCACATACAAAAAAAAGGCTTAGTTACCGACCTGTTAAGCTGATTCACTTGAAGAAATTAATTGATCAGATTGTCGCGCTTCGCTTCAGGAATGTGGTGATAGACTGTCTCGGCCGTGGCAACTTGACGCAAGTCCTTCGGCTCTTGCTTGAATTGCTTCAAATACGCCACCCTCGTGTTTTTCCACTGTCAGCAATTGTGGTATCCATCTTGCTGATAGGTTTTTGTCTCCAACTTGCGTAAAATATTAAGTGCTGTTGCCATGCACTACTTTGCAATTTCGGCCAACAGTCCGTCATGTCGTGATTCTTTCTGTAATCAATTCTGGTGGACGATTCTTATCAGAACAGAGTAATGGATCACGTTTACATTCGTTCGAGAAATAAGTCCTTAGACAGTCTGCTTTTGGGAGGGGAAACATAACACCGATCGATATTGCTGTTTTCCATCTCCGCAAAAACCATGTATCAGAACTTCCTGAAATGGCTGCCAAATGCAGTCCCTGATATCTTTCAGATTTGTCAAGCAGATGGTGTGATAGTGTTAGACTACAGAACGAAAGGCCTAGGGTTCAATCTCCGTTCAGACCTACGATTTTCACCTATCACTTCGTCCACTTACGGCAATGTTTGTTGAAGTGTCGTTGCACCCTGGTGAGGAGTAAACGTTCAATTTGTTTCGCTATAAATGACCGTGTAAGTCCGCTCAGATGTCGGAGGAAGGCGACGGCATACCACCTCCAGTAGGGTCATCTTAGTGAAGCACTAAGATCTTCAGACCTACTTTCGGGCTGCACAGCGCATACTAAATTGATGACACCAATTTGCTGTGAGACTGCTTCGTTCACTGGTACATGGGGCAGGTTCGAGAAAATTTTTTTCACGAGTCACGTACGCCGATGTGACAAGTCATGGAATACTGATATGCACATACGCAGGGGCGGTAGCATCACGTACATAATGTATAAAACAGCAGTGCATTGGCGGAGCTCACTTGTACTCGGCCGCATGACTGAACTTAAGACTGAATGCTGCAGGATAGTTGGAGCTAGACGCATGGGGCAGTCCATTTAGGAAATCGTTAGGAAATTAAACATTCTGAGGTCCACACTGTCAAGTGTGTACACAGAATACCAAATTTCAGGCATTACCGCTCACTTACAACGCAGTGGCACACTTCTCACGTGACGACAGAGTAGCGGCTTTTGCGTAGTGTCATTGCTAATAGACAAGCAAGAATGCGTGCAATATCCGCAGAAATCAATGTGGGACGTACGACGAACGTACCCGTTAGGGCAGTGCCGCGAAATTTGGTGTAGACTGTCTCAGCAGTCTACCGACGCGATTGCATTTGCTAACAGAACATCGCCTGCAACGCCTGTCCTGGGCTCGTGGCCTTGTCGGTTAGACCATAGACGACTGGCGTGGTCAGATTAGTCCCGGTTTCAGTTGGTAGTTCACAGAAGGGTTAGTGTGGCGCAGACCCCACGAAGCCATTGACTCGGGTTGTCAACAAGGCATTGTGCAAGATGGCGGCTATATGATGTGGAAGATAGCGCTTAACGTGGAATGCACTGGGTCCTCTGGTCCAACTGAATAGCTCATTGACTGGGAATGGTTGTTAGGCTACTTGGAGACCATTTGCAGCCTTGAGTGGACTTCTTGTTGCCAAATAACGATGTCATGTCACTGGACCATAGCTGTTAGATTGGTTTAAAGAACATCCAGGAGAGTGTTTTAGGCACCCAGGTCGTTAGTCATGGGACATGGAGGGCTCAGTTAGTGCACAGCATCCTGCACCGGCAGCACTTCAGCAATTATGGCAGGCTGCACAGGTGGTTTCTGCAGGGGACTTCTGACTTGAGTCCATTCTACGTAGAGTTGCTGAACTACGTCGGGCAAAAGATTAGACGCGATATTAGGAACTATCCCAGGACTTCCGTCACATCAATATATTTTTGCACTACGTTCCCTCCCTCTCCCCCTCCCCATATCCCCCCTCCCAATTTCCCTCTCATCCTCCGTTGTACATTACGTTCAGTTTCTTGGTCTCTTCGGAACGTCTTCAAAAATAAATCTAATGAGCGTGGAAATAGTTTTCGCTTCTGATTTCGACACTGCTCAAATTTCGCATTGTGGGCGGCGCTAGCGCTCTCTGTCGCCCAAGTGGCGCTTGTGTCGCCTCTACCTTAAACCGGCCCTGCTGGTATGTAGTGACCCACCCCGTATATCGAAGCGTAAAAAGAAACGTCAGAAAATGGAGAACGCATAGCGACCTCCTTTATCGAGAGTAAGCGGCGGCTTAGAGGCTCGGCTAGTAGCTAGCTGTTAGCTGTTCGGCTGGGCGCGGGAAGCGGTGAATCACGTAATGGGCTGCCTGCCACGTGATGCCTCGCCTACCCGCCCAGACACGCGTGCGCGAGGCAGCTTGCCTACCGTCTCCTCTCTGCGCCGTCCAAGGAGTCTTTCTTAAACCAGAGGAACAAGGCAGCCGACTCCTGCACAAGGAAATGGAATGGCAGAGCACTGCTTCGTATCAGCGACTGTCTAGATAAGAGCCGATAAGGGATCGAGAAGTGCAACCTTTCTCCGCCCACATGTAAAGGACGCACGATCAAGATTCTAGAATATAAATTAACAAAGGTACCAACGGTTTGAATAAGAATCACATGTACGCAACTTGTAAAACTAAGCTGCTTGAACCGGCTTACCTTCCTTAATCTTCACTATAGATATCGCCTTGAAGCCGTCAGCAGCCTTTCTGTTTTTCTAACCGCTAGAGTATTGGTTGGTACCGAGCTCACAGACTTGGTTTCTCTAATTTGGTGATTACTTTCTCTTTCTTCCACTATCGCAGAGTCGAAAGAACGCAGTGGCACCGTTTGCAATAGACGCTCGTCCCGCATACGGTGGAAGCGGACGAGAAGAGCATTGCCAGGAGGCGGAAATGGAGTCAGCCAGTCTGACAGTGGAAGGAACGGATATAGACGTGTGAAGAGTTCATCCTTCTTTGAAGGCGACTTCCACCTACTGAATAATTTGCTACGTACACAGATTCGCAAGACCAATATAGTTTCACTTGTTATCCAAGGAGAAGCAAAAATGTATTAGGAAGTTTTTGTCTAAAACATATGGGGTGATAATCTTATCATATATATCCCATTCCAGACAATCTGAAATTTAATACAGCATCTACATCTACATGGATCCTCGGCAAATCACACTTAAGTGTCTGACAGAGGGTTCATTGAATCACCTTCACAATAATCCTTTATTCCACTCTCGAACAGCGTGTCGCAAAATAAACACCGTGC
The DNA here is from genome assembly GCF_021461395.2 of Schistocerca americana. Classification (NCBI taxonomy): domain Eukaryota; kingdom Metazoa; phylum Arthropoda; class Insecta; order Orthoptera; family Acrididae; genus Schistocerca; species Schistocerca americana. The sequence goes on along the minus strand of NC_060126.1, from coordinate 152,004,390 downwards.
GAGCTCTGATTTTTTATCTTATTACGTTGATTGTTTATCCCTATGCTATTCGTCAGAAAAATATTTTCGCATTAGGAGGAGAAAGTTGGTGATGCAAATTTCGTGAGGATATCCCACAGTAGCGAAAAACGCAATTGTTCTAATGTCCACCCCAACCTGCATCACGTCCGTAACACTGACCCCTGTTTCTCAATAGTACAAAACGTGCTGCTGTTTGAACTTTTTCGAGATAATCAATTAATCCTATCTGGTAAGGACCCCATACCGCGCAACAGAACTTGGAGGATAAAAAGCGTAGTAGATACTCTGCATCTTCTGAGTGTTGTGCCAATAAATCGGGCTTCGATTCGCCTTCCCCACATTTTCTGTGTTCTTTCCAATTTAAGTTGTTCTTAATTGTAATTCCTAGGCATTTAGTTGAATTTACGACCTTCAGATTTGGCTGATTTATCTTGTAACTGAAGTTTAACGTATACTTTTTAGTACTCATGTGGAATGACCTCACATTTCCCATTTAGGGGCAATTGCCAATTTTCGCCGATACCTTTTCTAAATAGTTTCGCAATTTTCGTCTTCTGACTTTACTAGACACTAAACGACAGCATCGTCTGCAAACAACCTAAGACGGTTGGTCAGATTCTCCTAAATCGTTTATGTAAGTAAGAAACAGCAGAATACGTATAAGACTACCTTGCGAACGCCAGAAATCACTACTGTTTTACTCGATGACTTTCCGTCAGTTGCTACGAACTGTGAGCGCTCTTACAGGAAATCACGTATGCAGTCTCACAACCGAAACGATATTAAAAGTTAATTAAAAACTGCTTGCGAGTTACCGTTCAAAAGCCTTCCGGAAATCTAGAAATAAGGAATCAGTTTGACATCCCTTGTCGATAGCACTCAATACTGTGGGAGTAGAGGTAGTTTAACAAGAACTAAGTTTCCAAAATCCGTGTTTGTGTCATTAGATAGTTTTCTTCGCGGTAATTGTTAATGTTCGTACACAATATATGTTCCAGAATCTCGCTGCAATCGGACGTTAATGATATGGGCCTGTAATTTAGTGGATTACTCTTATTTCCTTTCTTGAATATTGGCGTGACCTGTCCAGTCTTTCGTTACGGATCTTTTGTCGAAAGAGCGGTTGTATGTGGTTAAGTATGGAGATATTGGATCAGCATACTCTCAAAGGAACCTAACTGGTCTACAGTCTGGACCAAAAGACTTGCTTTTATTAAGTGATTTAAATTGCTTCACTATTTAGAGGATCTGCTTCTAAATTACTCATGTTGACAGCTGTTCTTGATTCTAATTCTGGAATGTTTACTTCGTCTTCTTTGGTGAAAGGATGTCACAAGGCTGTCTTTAGTAACTCTGCTTTAGCAGCGCTGTCATAGATTTTCTGTTCGTTGCTATCGCGCAGAGAAGGCATTGATTGTATCTTGCCACTACCATGCTTCACGTACGACCAGAATCTCTTTGAATTTTCTGCTTAATTTCGGGACAGTTTCGTTGTGGAAACTAGAAGCATTTCGCATTGAAGTCCGGCGTAAATTTAGATCTTCTTTAAAAGATTGCCAATATTTGAGATTTAGCGTTCGTTTTTGTTGTCGATACATCTCGGAGTTCATCGCATCTGGTCCACACTGGCATTGTTAATTTGGAAGGTGTGGAAATTATGATGAAGCGTCAAGCAAATTTGATCTGCTTTTTGAATAGGTATATTTTTCGTTTGTGTGTGGATTTGAGAGTTACGGTATTGTCTCGCTACAAGGTGTGTTCATTAATCCCTGTATCAGTTTAAATGCTCGTTATCTAAGGATTTTGTTGCTGAGAGCCAAAGTGCTTTCCTTCTGCAGCATTGAGTTTGCAGAGCCTTGAACTGAATTGTTTTCTGCTAAACATAACTAGAGTGCACGAATCTCTGGAAACTGCAGTACCAACATCATGGAGTGTTGCAGGTGCTTTGTTGAAGACAGTCCTTCAGATAAAACCATAAGAAATAATCACGCGCGTGAACGGAACTGTAAGGGGGCCATTTCATATGTCAAGTGAATGCTAAGATGTCTAGGGCAACAATGTGGTCTCTGAATGCCTCGTGAAAGAAACCTGACGACCGCAGTATTGTTGACGTGTGCCATACTGCATGAACCAGCAATTTCGAAGCATTCGGCCGCCTGGCGCAGATGGTGCAAATTCATGGTTCAGTACCTGTCTGCTATGACAGGTCCCTCCGTAAAAATTGGCCCGATAACTCATTGTGTACTGATAGCACACCAGATACTGACTTTTTGTTGAAGTGTAGCAGCAGTTCGAAATGGGGTTTCTCTGTAGCCCAGTGGCGCCAGTCTCGTTTGTAGACGTACCCATGGAGATCGAAGTGCACTTCATGACTAAACCAGATCTGATAAGCATGGACTGCCCATCCATGTAGGCTCCAATCATCTCATTTCCAAAATAACTCCGCTGTTCCTCATCCCAGCATTCAAAGGTGGCACCGTTGAACTTTGTGAGGGGAAGATTAATATTTTTAATTCTCTGAATGGATCAGGACATCCTGAGTTGGTGTGCTGAATGTCTTGTTGATGTAGTAGGCTTCTAACTGAATAAGCTTCTCACTCGTGGGTTACAACTGAGCCTAGTCGTCCTAGCTGGCCATTCCTGGAATTGTCTAGGGATCTGGCCTTTTCAGAAAATTTCACCAACCTGTGAAAAACAGGAAAACATTACACACAATCTGTATCAGAGGATGCTTAAATTGTCACTACAATTACACTTCAGTGCTGTGTTCTGTAATCTCACAGAGGAAGTAATTACGGATGTATGGTCCTTAGCCCGAATGTACTATTGAACGATACGTCCATAATATGCGTAAAATTTATTTACGATCAGCAAACGCTGTTCCAGCGTTACTGCTTACATTTTGAATGTGAAGAGAGACAGCGATGAGTGAGCTCCATAATTTGAGCCACAATACAGCAGTGTCACAAGAATAATAATGTGCGGCGTAACCTCAGTAGAAAAATACGAACACGTATTTTGCACCGCCCTGTACCTCGTGCAAGGACCTGTCTGTTGAACACAGGAAATATAGTCCACTAACATTCAGTTTGTGTTTAAGAAACATGTTCGTTAGTGGAACAGCTCGCTCAGTTTGTGTCGTGATAGTACGTTATCCAGGAATCGCGTCTTAATACAGTATTCTTATCCGAGAACATTTGACTACATCTGGTGACAGCGAAGGCCGTTCGTGGTGGTTCGCGCTGTATGGAACGTCGGAATCATAGGTAAGGTTATACATGTTGTTGTCTTCAGTCCTGAGACTGGTTTGATGCAGGTCTCCATGCTACTCTATCCTGTGCAACCTTCATCATCTCACAGTACTTACTGCAACCTACATCCTTCTGAATTTGCTTAGTGTATTCATCTCTTGGTCTCCCTCTACGATTTTTACCCTCCACGATGTCCTCCAATGCTAAATTTGTGATCCCTTGATGCCTCAGAACATGTACTACCAACCGGTCCCTTCTTTTGGTCATGTTGTGCCACAAACCCCTCTTCTCCCCAATTCTGTTCAATACCTCCTCATTAGTTACGTGATCTACCCATCTAATCTTCAGCATTCTTCTGTAACACCACATTTCGAAAGCTTCTGTTCTCTTCTTGTCCAAACTGTTCATCGTCCATGTTTAACTCCCATACATGGCTACACTCCATACACATACTCTCAGAAACGGCTTCCTGACACTTAGATCTATACTCGATGTTAACAAATTTCTCCTTCAGAAACTGTCCTTGCCATCGCCAGTCTAAATTTTATATCCTCTCTACTTCGACCATCACCAGTTATTTTGCTCCGCAAATAGCAAAACTTCCTTACTACTTAAAGTGTCTCATTTCCTAATCTAATTCCCTCAGCATCACTCGACTTAATTCGACTACATTCCATTATCCTCGTTTTGCTTTTGTTGATGTTCATCTTATATCCTCCTTTCAAGACGCTGGCCATTCCGTTAAACTGCTCTTCCAAGTCCTTTGCTGTCTCTGACAGAATTACAATGTCATCGGCGAACCTCAGAGTTTTTATTTCTTCTCCATGGATTTTAATACCTACTCCAACTTTTTCTTTTGTTTCCTTTACTGCTTGCTCAATATACAGATTGAATAACATCGGGAGAGGCTACAACCCTGTCTCACTCCCTTCCCAACCACTGCTTCCGTTTCATGTCCCTCGACTCTTATAACTGCCATATGGTTTCTGTACAAATTGTAAATAGCCTTTCGCTCCCTGTAGTTGACCACTGCCACCTTCAGAATTTGAAAGAGTATTCCAGTCAATATTGTCAAAAGTTTTCTCTAAGTCTACAAATGCTAGAAACGTAGGTTTGCCTTTCCTTAATCTTTCTTCTAAGATAAGTCGTAGTCAGTATTGCGTCACGTGTTCAAATATTTCTACGGAATCCAAACAGATCTTCCCCGAGGTCGGCTTCTACCAGTTTTTCCATTAGTCTGTAAAGAATTCGCGTTAGTATTTTGCATGTTCCAACAGAATTGCAGCCATGTATTATCTTTCAAGTTGTCGTTAGGGAACTAAACATGTGAAATGGTGTCGGATTACAAATTCAGCGTTCAGCCACTTTCATTCGTGGATGATCATAGTAGTCTCCCTTGTTTACTTAAACTTTCGTTTCAAATTTGCAAATGAACAAGAAAGATCTGGTTCCACGTTAAGCCACAGGTTTGCCCATAACTCATTGGGATAGCACCCTTTTAGCTGCTGGAGGCAAGCGTGCATCATACTTATTAATTTACGCCAATTTTTCGTAAAAGAGCAGTGTGCTTGTGGTAAGGGGGCACTGACTACAACGAAAATGTGTTCATAGGTAAGCTGAAAATATTTGCAAGAAGCACTAACACAGTTAAATTGTGTTGCGACTACCAAATTCAGACGGAATGGACTGAGAATCTCCAATTGAAGCTTCGCACGCTCGAGCAGAGGTACGAACACTTCAGAAGACTCGTTAATGAAATTTAAAGTATAAAACCAGACAAGGTAGCTCAAGTTACTGAAAAAGCCAGCTAAGCAGAACCGAAACACGTAGGATAAGCTGTATTATCTTTCCTGAATCTAATGTGAAATAAAAGAAGCTGCCAAGGTCTTGACTAGTAGTGACTGTGCAGAGTATACCTATGACGAAAATTTTGCGGCTTTTTCTGTGGCGTATTGGACAGTGGGACATGCCACCTAAGAGCTTATTACACACGTCGTAAGATACTGTAACCTTGTTTGCTTCAGAAGCCAAGGAAGCCGCTGTGAAATAGTTCAGGTGTTAATACACATAGTTTGCATGTACCCAATAATCACCAAATTAGAACTTGTCCTGAAAAACATCTGTACAAGACAAGGTAAGGAGCAGTGCTAAGATACTCGGATAAACTCCCCAGTGTGCGATGCTGCAGCCTCCTAGCGAAAGAGCTTATCAAATTTGCCTGCTGAGAGTATCCAGCATCAGATCAGACTGATGTTGCTTGGAGCACACTGGATGACTTTCAATCGCTATATATTAATTTTCGACGTTCTTTCCTGTACTTGCTGATTACTTCCACATATTTGCTGTGTTTTTAATGAAAATGTTACAAATATTAATGATCTGCAATTCCTAATAGCTTACTACAATATTAGTGTACCAAAGAATGTCTGCAGTCATGGAAAGTGAACTAAGAAATATTTGCTTCGGCAGTAACATGCCAACGGTTCGTGAGATGTATCAAGATATCAAAAGCATTTTGTGGAGTGAAAAAGTATTTAATGTAGCTTGTGCATGGTCGAATAAAGTGGCACTTTGAAATCTTGAACAGATTTAGTTTTGTTTTTCATATTAAAAGTGCTTATGCGTTGTTACACTAGAATGCTTTGTACACATTGCCGTTTTGTATCTGTGGTAAAATGGAACAATTTAACCTGAGACAGATACTGTCAGGGCAGTGAAACGTTAAAATTATGCCAATTATATCCCCATTCATACAGAGCTACTAGCCATTCCATTAATATCACTATCATAAGGAATTCCGAACACTCGGAAACATGTCAGGATATCGCTAGTAAAAAAATTGGGTCAGATATGGGTGAGACTGAAGTCACCGACAGACTGAAATCATCCAAAATGTATTAATGGTTCCGAAACTGCCGCACCATCTGGAGCATAGGTTACGAAACTTAGAGCGCAGGTTGTACTCTGAAACTCCGCAGCGGTGTGTGTACTGTAGCGAGCTTTTATGGCGGATTAAAACACTTACCGGGGATATTGCTGCACTTGGCTAAGGGCCAGATCAACAGAGCGCCCAGAATTCGTGACGAATCAAATCATGATGTACGCCTGACTTTTTTCTTTCTTTGGGTTATAGCTACGAAATTTTAGCAACTTAAATATCGCGTGGAAAGAGCTGAGCTTGCTTTGTAACTGAAGACATGTTAGGGAATATAGCAGGTCGGGATTTGGTCCACGAAAGGCAGTTCTTAATTTCAGACCAATAAATTTTCGTGTACAGTTACTTACAAAGCCACGTTAGGTTATTTGATAGACGGTAATTGGACTAAAGGCGTGATTGGTCCATAGGTTCAGGTTGTCATCAGTCTGCAAGTCGCGGTGTAGTAGTAGAGGGTTGTGATAAATTTTCTTTCTCTCTGTTCTTTGAACCCACTGCCACACCTGGCTCCCGTGAAGAGGTAAGAGTATGCTACATGCGAGTGAGGTTTCTTTCAACCTATACACTATATTAGGCAGAGAAGTTTCCACAGCTTGGATACGACGTTTTCTCCATACCAGTAGAACGTGATTCAGTAAACTTGGTTTCCAAGCCAAAAATGTCAATGCAATGTGCTGTTGCAAGTAAATATTAATTAGATGGATCAGATTTGTCCATTCTTTCCTGTAAAGATCTGTCGACCACATCACTGTACCCTGATCACTGTTTACCTAAGTTCCAGTCGACTTGTAACATACCTTACTCCACGTAAGTCATGACATGGCAAATGAAGAAAATTTTTGCATAGAGATTCTATGTTCTTGTTAAACGTGGAGTGAGTTCATCTACGAATAAAATTCCTTGTGCACCCACCGCCCAGCTTTCATTTTTGTGAAACTCTTTGAAGGGCAGGCAAAACTGTAACTAACCACATACGTAGACGGTTTCAGTGGGCGGTGGTCACTGTGGCTAACCACATATTTTCTCCCTTTACCCCTCAGGGGCCAGTTGTCTCCCTGCCAACCACCTAATTGTTGCCTAAAATGCCGCTAGATGGCAGTGCAGGTCTTCTGCACGAATTTTTGCCGCGTATTCAGAACAATAGTTGATACTTCTTTGTTAGCACTGTTCTTGGAAGCGGCGTGCAGTATTCTCTGTAGCTCTTCTTTATAAGACTATTTTTGGTAAGTAATTCCTTACATTTATATGTTGAACATACATGTCTACGTGTAATGTAACTTTAAATTGAAATAGAATTTTCCATGTTTTACAAATTTGTGTGGTTAGTGCTGCTAACCACCGCCCTTCTGCTCCACCCAGTATATTTTCTTCGTCTCCATCGAATATGTCTAGCCGAAAAGGAGTAACTGAGGACGAATGTTAACCGAATTTTATTTCAAAAAATACCTTCTAGTGACAGCAGTGTTGACAGTGATGGCAGTGATGGAAATGACCCCACATTCACGACAGGCTGTGCAAGTTCTAGCCTTGTGTGCAGTCGTGTGTCGAGCAGTAGTGATTCTTGGGATGACAGTGAAATCGATGTCAGTGAAAATGTTTTACCATCTGCTGTTCCATCAACAGTCACGGTAAACTGGAGCCAAGAAAAGTGTTGACCAAGTGCCATTATTTACTGGAGAAGGTGGTGTGATTGCAGAAATAAAGAACAAAATGAACCTAAATCCAATTGACTTGTTTTGTGAATTTTTCGATGAAACTTTATTAAGTGTTCAAAACTAATTTGTATGCTACACAGAAAGGCAAAACTTTCGTACCCACCAACGAAGTTGAAATTAAGACTTTTATTGGAATAAATCTTTATATGGGTATCACTAAAAAGCCTAGCTACAGAGATTACTGGAGCACTGATACAGATCTTGGTGAAAGTTGCATATCAAAGCTGTTTCCAGGAAAAACGGTTTAGTTGGCTACTGAGTAACTTGCACTTCAATGATAATTCGGTCGCTCCCGACAGTCTATTTTTAGACCATTTTAACTGGAAATTCCAGGATTGCTATAAGCCACATCAAAACCTTGCTGCTGATGCAGTGGTTAAATTCAAAGGCAGATCATTTCTCAAACAATATGAGGGACAAACCTATAAAAAGAGGGTACAAAGTGTGGATGTTACGTGATCAGTCGTCATACAACCTTAAATTTGATGTTTATACAAGAATAGCTTCACATTCTCCAGTAGTGGGGCTAGGATCGAAGGTGGTTCTAAATTTAACCAGTTGTCTTCATGGAAAGAATCATTATTTTCATGGACAATTATTTTACATCATATGATCTGTTCAAGGACCTAAAATCCAATGGTGTGCGCGCTTGTGGAACAATAAATCCCAGAAGGAAAACATGCCAAAATTCGAGGAGGAAAAGGAACTGGAAAGAGGGAATTAGATTACGAAATAAGCAATGATGGCATAATAATCTATAGATGGAAAGGTAACAGGGCAGTCAACTTGACTTCAACATGTCATTCACTATCAGATGTGTCCACAGTAACTTGAAAAATGAAAGATGGAACAATAACCAATATCACTTGTCCAATTGTATGGAAAGACAATTCCAGTATGAACTCTGGGGATAATTTTGATCGACTGAAGTCAGACTATGCTATTGACAGAAAAAGCAAGAAATGGTGGATGAGATTTTTCACTTTTTAGACTGCAGTGTGACAAACGCGTACATTATGCACAAAGAAATCGAAATGGAGCAGTTCTCCAATAAAGACTTCAGTCGACAAAATCTTGTTGGCTCCAAAAATAGTTCGTGGCAGCTAATTTTGCTCCTGTATCCCAAAGTAGTATAGCAACCCAGATCAAATCACACAAACCATACGTAGACGAAAGTATTCGCCACGAAAGCAGTAAACATAAACCAATTCACTCATCTAGAAGCAGCGCAGTTTGCAGTTCAAAGAAAAATCCAGTGCGAACAGTGTGGATGTGTTCAGTGTGCAAAGTACCTTTGTGTCTGAGAGCAGACAAGAACTGTTTAGAGATACCACGAAAATTAAAAACTAGTTATTTCAAAGTTCAACCACCAAATATCGAATTTGTCCTGTAATGGGGTGGTGGTTACCTGCAGTGACCACATTTAATGTTAATATTTTGTTAAGTGAATTTTTACAAACTCAACGTATAAAACATGTCAAAATAATAAAACAAATGTTACAAGTAAAAGAAATTTGAAATTTGCAAATTTTTCTTGCCCCACTAGGGTAAATTTTAGTGGCGTTTACCTTCCCCTCAGAGTTAAGTGGGAGAATTAATGATTTAAGTATCCTAGTACTGGCTTTAGGCATCCTATTCGTTCATAACACCATCACACCTTAGCTTAATAAACTTCCATGTTGCGCTCGTGCGTTAAGGTAGTTAAGTTTGTTATAGCTCGCAGGGAGCCTAACTTAAGTTCTTTAGCTGCCTTTATCAATTCGGCTTCAGGCGATAAGTATTATTGCCATATGAGCTCGGATTTAAATTTTCACGTGTCAGACAATTCCACTCCTCGCATATTCTGTGACGATGTTAAAGCAGAGACAAACACGTCACCAACCTGACGTCTCGCCAGTCTTCAGAAACGCGCTAGTGAGTCGTGGTAGCGGTGGTTCAACCTGTTAAGTCTAACGAAGACAGTATGGCCATTAATAAAAAAGATTTCAACTCTTGCTAATAAACGCTGAAAAGATGCGGACTGCATTTAGCAGAGCAGCGTTAATGGTCGCGCCGCTGGTTGCAGCCGCCGCCTGTTACACAATATCTGCGGGCACGCCCCGTCTGGTGATAGCAGCAGGCCCGCCCGCTGCTGTGATAGCCAGGGCGGAAGAGGGGCAGCTTCGCTTCCACTGGCGCTGTCTCCTGCCTCACTGCGACAAAGGCCGCGTTGACGGAGATAGGTTGCCCCTGGTCACGAACTGCAATTTACATTCTGCGGGTAGCGTCAGCAACAGCCGTATTTCAGAGAACCAAGGGACTACACACAGTTCAGATCGTTTAGTGTAACACAATAAGGGAGTATTTCCTTCGCTTTAAGTACAGGTATCTCGGTTAAAGCACCCAATGCACCGCCCTCTTTGCCTGTCACAATAAGCATACATGATGATGGCTCCCCGGAGAAATCACGTTGATACCATGTGACACCGCCTATAGCTTCGATAATGGCCTCTATATGGCGAGGAAGTCTTAAAAGTATTTTCATTCAGATGTTAAGAACCTGTAGAGCCACCAATCTGTTGGGTTCTTGAGTGCTATCTTAAACCTGGGGTTGTTGGGTCAGATTTTCAGGGAGATTAAGATCTCATGATTAGGACACTCGAGGCACGATGGGGTGAAAGTGTGTTCGGCAAACCGGGACTGTATCATGCAGACCCCTGAACACGGGTGTTACATTGGAGGGAAGCATCCACAGAGTAAACGGGGCAACACTTAGTCGTCGAAAGCGTTGAAATACACGTTCTAGTTCATGATAACGGTAATTTGAATGAGCGGGCCTAAATCACGGCACGAACACCACCAACGCATTAGAGCGCTCCTCCCCCACTGGTCTGAAGAGAACCCTTAACATGCTGCAGGTTACACACCTCATCGCTCGGCGATGCACTCGACGCCTTGCATCTTCGAAAGAGATAAAATCGCTCCTTGTCGGCTCACACGGAACGCTTCATTTGCTGGTGTGCTGTGTTGGGGACATTGAAGACGTCCAGCTTTGTTTCACTGCTTTGAGCAACTGGTTAAGATTGGCGTATTTGACAACTGCATTTTTGCACCAAGTGAGCTATTAGTGGATTTAGAGGAACCACAACATATCCATCTAGTTTGTATTGTCATACATCGGAAGCTTAGACACTCGACAACTGACGACGTGGAAAAATTCGTTTGGGATAATCTTGATTGGAGACTTGGTATTTACTTCTTCTGCTGCGGTCTCCCCTACCAGTTTTCACGGTGACTTCTTTTGTTGACCTGGTTATTTATCTAGGTTCTTTCTTCGATATCTTCATTACTCTCACTTTTCAGCTGAAATAATTTTAGTCCCCTTCTGGATTTGACCTCCAGTTTCAAAATTAATTCGGTAGCGTTCGACCGACTCGGGAAGAACACCTTAAATAATGGCTTATACCTACACGGTTGCTACCCTCTGCACACAATAACTGAATAGACTAATACATGTGCTTAGTACATGTGGTACACAATCCGACGTCGTGTCGTTCTGTACCCTTTAAACAGCGTGATTTCGTTGCAGCTGGATGGCGCCTGTTGGGAGAGTCTCTGATCGGGATAGGTGGCAACAGGGCGGACGAATCGCACGTGAAATTTGCTAAATTGAGCCAACACAATAGCCGTTCGAATCCGTCTCATCAGCCAGGTCTAGATATTTCAACCATTAGTTAAAATCCTACTGCTTTCCCTACCTTGGCTACCCCATGGGAAGAGGAACAAGTCAGATGACTAAGTGAAACAGCTTGTTCAACACAGCGTCAACGAATACTTTTATGGCGACAAAACCATTTCTTTGCTGAATGCACAGAACAAACATTTGAAGTGGACCCATATGGAAGATTGCATAGGGGGTCGTTATTGCAGCTGCCTCTGCTGCACGTTCTGTTCAGGCATTTGAATACCTGAGTGACACACCATTGACCCTTGCCTTCACATAATTTCGAATATGGTATAGAGAGTTAACTTTCAGGGACCTTATACTTCAAAGTGATGAAGAGCTCAGAGCTAATCTAGAATGTGTAAATTTTGAGACTCATCAAAAAGATCCCAACGATAGCCGAACATGTACAGATGTTTCCATCTTAGCATTTGAAGGGAATGTCCTCACAGAAAAAGTAGTTACAGTTTACTGGTGTGAAGTTAAAACTAAACATTTTGCCACCCTTTTGGTCATGTCATTCCCACTGCACAGCAGACCCAAAATGAGGAAGCTTGAGACATTATTCAACAAAGTTAATCCTTTGTGTTGACTGTACTGAACACAAGCCACCACATTCATCAGTTTGTCCAGTACTTAGAAAAATAAAAGAATGTCAGTTCCCCACTTGGCACGTGCTGGGTCAAAAAAAAATAGGAACCCCTGAATCACGTCTGTATGGCTAATTAAGTCTTTGCTGTCACCCCCACCTGACCTCAATTTTTTCCAAACCAGGTTTGGTGTCCACTTAAGAGTTCCTCTAACAGTCTTCAGGAATCACTTGCAACATCTGGCCCGATTTCAAGCAGTAGCTGAAGAAGGTGCAGTTTGTCGATCCTAGGGCTGCCAGCTCTTAATTTGTCACCAGACTTATGGGGATAAGCTCTCACAAGAATGTTTGCCACCAAAATGTTGTAAAAGGGAACTAAAATAGTAGCTAAACGAACGTCTCGGTGGCAGTGAACACTGTACTGGTGATGTCACTACCCTATATCTCTAACCATGTTGGGCTTTTCGAAAACCCACCTGTTATTATTATTACATTAACAAAGTTGACACATTTCTGATGCTATCGTCTGTGCTGTTCCCCTTTTATAGGCACTCCTGCCACTGGCTAGTGCCACAGAGCACCAAAGATGTTGCAACGTTGGGGGATGGGCCCTGTAATGTCTGACAGCATCATTCACAGACCATCCCCTTAAGTTTAAAGTGTCTGTGTGCGAAGACTTGCTGTGTAATTATACATAATAAAGATTTCTAGGAGCACTAAGACTTATCCTAGGGAATGTATGCCTCCTCAGCAAGTGTGTTCAAAGGTCCACCGCCCCCTAGGCTGCTAAAGTTCAATGAATGTTCTGGGTCTCATTCTTCAGTGTGGTCTTTGTTCCATCGCGTTGGTTCTTGCAGAACATCTTGCGACCTACTTCGCAACTGCGTTGGCGTCCTCTTCCTGCATAGACTTTCCCCTACATTGGCTACTAAGTGATGTGGCACAGTGGTTAACACACTGGACTCGCATTCGGGAGGACGACGGTTCAAACCCGCGTCTGGCCATCCTCATTTAGGTTTTTCGTGATTTCAGTAAATAGCTGCACGCAAATACCGGTATGGTTCCTTTGAAAGGGTATGGCCGACATCCTTCCCTAATCAGAATGGAACAATGACCTCGCTGTTTGGTCCCCTCCCCCAAATCAACCAACCTACATTGGCTAGGAAACTGTTGCAGGCTCTCGCCTAATCTCACTCTATGGCCCCAAGCCCTAATACAGTTTATAACCAATGATAGAGGCTTACACAAAATAGAGTAGCGTGGAGAGCTGCATCAAACCATTCTCTGGACTGAAAAGAACAATCCTAAAACATCTGAATGTTGCTCAGAGGCTAAGTCAATGCCGGGTCTTCTAACATGATTGGCTCGAATGTGTCTTCACTTCGTGTTGGCAAGATAGTAGCATAGTCTCAATTCTGAAATCGGGCAAAAAGCCCACGTCATTAGAAACCAACCGATTGATTGCCTCTCCTGTATGTTCTGCAACTTGCTTGAGTGATTGCATGCTGGGTTCTCGGATCTGTGTAGTTCTTGAGAACATCTTGTTTTTTAACGGTGGAGCTGATATTCGTTACCAAAGCCCTTCATTTTATTAAACAAACCTTCCTTGACCTTAATGTAGTTTGCAGTGATTCAGCGAGCAATCTTCAGGCCATTCTTCACTGTAATCTTCTAAGCATGCCTGCTTTTCATGACCTCTTCTGGCCGTAGTTGTAGTGCCTGCTCAGTGATCTGTACCAGATTGTATAAAAATCAGGTGTGGATTTGCTGGTGTAAATAAGGTATCTGCTCACTCATAGATGCACAATCATATTGTGGGCTACTGCCCGTTTGACAAGCTCCGCACATTGTGGTTATGGAGCCTTAGTCAGCAGCTCATACCTTGACGTAATGCCTCCTTTTGGCCCTCCGTGCGAAGTTTGAACTTCCGGGCTCATTGCATCTAATTAGAGATCGATTCACGGATGGTTGATAAAGTTCCGTTTTCTTCGCGTAAGTTGTTTTTATTCCCAGTTGCAAGGTTTAAGCTATCTCCGGAGCTGGGGCAGGGTGTCGGTGATGGTGTCTCTGCTGTATTGTAGGTTTGGGCAATGTGTGTGACCCTACCTCCTTGACCAAGCTACTCTTTCAACCCTCTTTTGCTCAGTTTTAATCGGTTTGCCTTCTTTCTGCTGAACCCAGTTTTCCATTCTAGGTGTTAAACCCTGTTGACTAGTATGAATGGACAATTGCAGGTGGGACGTTTCCTCTTGCATGCGGAGTCCCGAGCACACCCACTGCTGCCTTACTCATTTTTCTCGTCTTGTTGCCGACGGTCCAGCAGATGTTTAGTCTTCTCACTGTTACTGTTCTGAATCTCCAGACTAGAGGGCGTTCAGTGCCTGATTTTATTTCTGGTGGACATTAAAACGCCAGATCAACTAAGTCGTGGCCAAGGAACAGATGACCTTGCAGTTTAGTACCTTAATCCCCAACCAACAGACGTGACTGGTTCTGAAATGTGTAGACTGGTGGCTGGGTAGGAAATGATTGGAATGTGTGCGTGTAACTGCTTAACCGGTCCGTTCTGTAATTTGGGGGACAAAAAGGTATTGTAAGTCTATTTTCTGGGTACGAAATTCGTGAAACGAAACACTGTCCGGGTTTGCTACATCATAAAAGAAATAACTGCTGCTTTCTGTGGACCAGTTCCACGATTTCCCCCCAGGGGGTCCACAACTCTTTCGTGGACACGTGCGTGGCGAGCACGGGGCCCCGAGCCATTGCAGCCTTCTTTCTCTCCCGGGCTGCATTTCCTTTCCCTTCCCCTCCTTTCCCCTCCATACCCCTTTCCCCTCGCCCTCTCCTCTCCCTCTATTGGTGTCCTTGCTTATGTTGGCCCCCGCTATCCTCCTGGTTCTGTTGGTTTTACACTCTGGCTTTGTTGCGTAATCATCTCCTACTTTTGGCATTCCTTGGTCCCCCTCTGGGGTTTGACCTCCATTCCAAAATTTCTCTTTCCGTAGTGTGAGCCATTTGGGGAAGAGCACCTTACCTAGTGTCTCCGACGTGTGCCCTCCTAGTATATTCCACCTTTCTTCTACGTCGTTGTCTGATGCTAGGGTGCATAGCCAGCACGGTAGCCAGCCCGTGTGGTGGGGTCGCTATGTACCCTTTTGGTTGAGCCCCCTGAACACACAGGGATCACACTTCTGATACCTGAGCTGTGACCTCCTCATGCATGCCTTGGAGTGGTTGCTCGTCATCCTGGAGCATCGGAACTCCCGGCAATGGCCGCCGTGCCAGACGGCCCTTGCTGTGGCTGGGTGGCGCCCGTGAGGAGAGCCCCTGATCGGAGTGGGTGGTATCAGGGCGGACGCTATGCCGATGAAACGCATAAGGGTCCAAACCTCTGGCCGCTCTTCTGCGGCCGTCTCTCTGCGTGGTACTGATTCCTCAAGTGCTGCTTCTCTTGCCCCTTCGGCCTTCCCTTCCGTGGCTACCCCCTGGGAGGAGGGTCAGGCCCGTCGTCTAGGGGCAAAACCTTTCCCCCGTTATCTAGTTTGCACCAGGACTGATGGGGATACTTTCACCGGTGTCAAACCTTTATTCTTTGTGGAACACATTGAAGACAAGTTCGGCGAAGTGGACTCCCTGAGCAAGATGCGGTCGGGTTCATTACTGATAAAAACTGCTTCGGCTGCCCAATCTGCGGCCCTTCGTGCCTGTACCCATCTTGGCACAATTCCCGTGTCCATTACCCCTCACCAGTCTCTAAATATGGTACAAGGTGTGATTTTTCACAGAGACCTCATTCTTCAAACTGATGAGGAACTTCGGGACAATCTCGGACGGCGGGGTGTTCACTTTGTTCGGCGTGTTCAGAAGGGTCCTAAAGATAATCGTATTGATACTGGTGCCTTTATCCTGGCCTTTGAAGGGGATACCCTTCCTGAGAAAGTTAAGATTATGGTCTATCGCTGTGATGTGAAGCCGTACATCCCACCTCCTATGCGGTGTTTTAAGTGCTTGCGTTTTGGCCACATGTCTTCTCGCTGTACCCAGGACCCTCTCTGTGGTGACTGTGGACGTCCACTCCATGAGGGGAGTCCCTGTGTTCCCCCTCCTGTATGTGTAAATTGTCATGGTAGTCATTCTCCACGTTCAGCAGATTGCCCAGTCTATAAGAAAGAAAAAAAGATACAGGAGTATAAGTCTCTTGATCGTTTAAGCTACACAGAGGCCCGTAAGAAATATGCACGATTGCACCCTGTGTCCATGACATCTAGTTACGCCTTGGTTACATCTTCATCCCTTCCTCCCCCTTCCTTACCCCCATCCCGGACCCCTCTCCTTCCCCCCTCCCCTGCGGCTCCCACACCTCCTCTGGGCGCCGCTCCCCCTCCCCAGCCGGAGAAGTGTCCCACTCCTTCGGCGTCTGCCGGTCAATGGCGCCTCTCCCGGGATGCCCCTTCCCGGCACCTTCCAGGTCAAAGGTCTGCTGCAGCGCGGCGACCGCGAGAGCCGCGGTCTATCGGCCCCCCGGTCGCCCGGTCTCTTTCTGTTCCTGATCTTGCTGCAGCTGGCTCCATTATGCCACACAGCCCTCCTCGATCTCAGCCTGAAAAGAAGAAGAAACATAAGTCCCGGGACAAAGAGCCTCTGGTGTCACCGGAGGTCCCTTCCCCGGCTTCACAACCGGATTCTGACCTGACGTTTATGGATGTCGCCCCCTCCTTGTCGGTGACGGGTGGGGACCCGGCGGTATGACTGGATTTAGCGTGTTCAGCCCTCATTTAAACCATCGTTCTGTGGTTCTCCAATGGAATTGTAATGGCTACTATCGTCACCTTCCGGAATTGAAATCCCTTCTTTCGTCCTACTCAGCAGCTTGTGTGGTTCTCCAGGAATCTCATTTTACTGATGCGCACTCACCGACCCTCCGTGGGTTCCGTGTTTTCTGTCGAAATCGGGTCGGACCCTTGCGGGCTTCTGGTGGCGTTTGTACGTTGGTCCGTACAGACATTGCTAGCACGTGGATTCCTCTCCAAACTACATTGGAAGCAGTTGCTGTTAGGGTCCACTTAGACTCTGCAGTCACAGTATGCAATCTTTATCTCCCTCCTGACAGGACTCTTACACCTGCTGCCTTAACCACCCTTCTTCAGCAACTTCCTCCTCCCTTCCTCCTCCTTGGGGATTTTAATGCTCATCATCCTTTGTGGGGCAGTGCCTTTCCATCTAGACGAGGTCTTCTTATCGACCAATTTATTGCAGACCACGACCTGTGCCTTCTTAATGATGGCTCCCCTACTCATTTCAGTGCTGGTCATGGTACCTTTTCTGCCATTGATCTTTCTCTTTCTTCTCCCTCTCTCCTCCCTTCATTACACTGGTCGCCACACGACGACCTTTGTGATAGTGACCATTTCCCGTTGATTATCACGCTCCCTTCCCGCTCCCCGATGGAGAGGTTACCTCGTTGGTCTTTCCACCGCGCCGATTGGCCTCTATATACTGCACAGGTTGAGTTTTCTCCCTCTTTGTCGGGTTGTATTGATGACGTCCTACGTGACGTGTCTGACGCGATTGTTCGCGCTGCTAACCTTGCTGTCCCGCGCTCATCTGGACAATTTCGTCGTCGGCAAGTCCCGTGGTGGAGTACGGCCATTGCCATTGCCATCCGTGATCGCCGTCGAGCTTTGCAACAGTTTAAGAGGCACCCATCTGTAGCCAGCCTTTCTACCTTTAAGCGCCTTCGCGCTAAAGCCCGTTATTTAATCAAACAGAGCAAGCGGATATGTTGGGAACGATTCGTTTCTTCCCTTGGTTCCACTGTCCCTCTGTCACGGGTATGGGCTACACTTCGCTCTCTCCAAGGTTGCCATCGGCAGTCCACCCTCCCAGGCCTTCACCTCCCAGATGGCATTTGTATGGACCCATTAGTTCTCGCAGAACATCTTGCGACCCATTTTGCAGTGGCATCAGCGTCGGCCTCCTATCCAGCTGCTTTCCTTCATCAAAAACAGCAGGCTGAAGCTGTCACCTTATGTTTCACCACTTGTGAGTCAGAATCTTACAACGAACCTTTCACTGAATGGGAATTTCTTTCTGCTCTATCTGCTTCTCATGATACAGCTCCTGGCCCAGATTCCATTCATAACCAGCTGCTTCAACATCTCAGTGCTCCACAACGGCACCATCTTCTTCGGGTGTTTAACCGTATCTGGCTCCAGGGTGACTTCCCTGCTCAGTGGAGGGATAGCATTGTGGTTCCTGTCCTTAAGCCTGGTCAGAACCCCTTATCTGTTGACAGCTATCGGCCAATTAGTTTGACCAATGTTGGTTGTAAGTTACTTGAACGGCTGGTAGCCCGTCGGCTCACTTGGGTCCTCGAATCTCGAGATCTATTGTCCCCTTACCAGTGTGGCTTTCGAGAGGGACGATCTCCAATCGATCATTTGCTTCGCTTGGAATCCGCAGTTCGGCAGGCTTTTTCCCAGCGCCGCCATTTGGTTGCAGTGTTTTTTGACCTTCGCAAGGCCTATGACACGGCCTGGCGCCATCACATCTTACTAACCCTTCATCAGTGGGGTCTTCGGGGCCCACTCCCGATTTTTATCCGCCAGTTCCTGATCCATCGGTCATTCAGAGTTCGAGTTGGTACTGCTTTTAGTTCTCCACGGACCCAGGAGACGGGCATCCCACAGGGTTCTGTCTTGAGTGTCCTTCTTTTCCTCATTGCTATCGATGGACTTGTGGCCTCTGTCGGTCCCTTGGTCGCCCCTGCCCTGTATGTGGATGATTTCTGCATTTGGGTTAGTTCCTCCTCGATGCCATCTGCAGAACGGCAGCTCCAGGTGGCTATACGGCGTGCCTGTGCATGGACCCTCTCCCACGGGTTTCAATTCTCTCCTTTAAAATCGCGGGTGGTCCACTTCTGTCGCCGTACTACGGTCCACCCTGATCCAGAGCTCTATCTCGCTGCACAAAGATTGCCTGTGGTTCCACAGTTTCGTTTCCTAGGTCTTCTTTTCGACAACAAGCTCACTTGGCTGCCCCATGTCAGACTCCTGAAGGTAGGATGTTTCCGTAAACTCAATGTCCTTCGCTTCCTTGCCCACTCCTCCTGGGGTGCGGACCGTTCCCTCCTCCTCCGTCTTTATCGTGCTCTAGTTCTGTCACGTTTGGACTATGGTTGTCAAGTTTATGGTTCAGCTGCTCCTTCCACGCTGCACGTGCTGGATCCAGTCCACCATCGTGGTATCCGTTTGGCCACTGGTGCCTTCCCTACTAGCCCTGTTGATAGTCTCCTGGTTGAAGCTGGGATCCCCCCTCTTTCTGTTCGGCGGTCCCAGCTTCTGGTGTCTTATGCCCTTACTATCCGTTCTTCTCCCGCTCATCCTTCCTATTCTATCCTATTCCCAGACCATGGACGTCGCCCGCCTGACTCCCGCCCTCGGGCGGGTTTACCGGTTGGGCTGCGCCTTGCGTCTCTTACCCGTGATTTTCGGCTTCCTTCTTTGTCCTGTCTTCCTCGCTCCCTCCCCTCCACCCCTCCTTGGTTAGTTCCTCGGCCTCGAATTCGGATGGATCTCCGCCGCGGTCCGAAAGATTCCATCCCCCCGGTGGTGTTCCGTTCCTTTTTCCGCCAAATTTTATGGGAGTTTCGGGATGCTGTTGTTTTTTACACTGATGGCTCTAAATCTGCTGATCATGTTGGGTATGCCTTCACGTCCTTTGTTGGAACGGAAAATCATCTACTGCCACCCTCATGTGGGGTGTTTACTGCGGAATTGATGGCAATTTCCCGGGCCCTTACCTTTATTAAACAATCCCAACACAACCGCGTTTTGTTATGTACGGACTCGATGAGTGGCCTTCTTGCTATTGACCGGTGTTTTTCGCGCCATCCCTTGGTCTCTGCCATCCATGACCATCTCGCTGATCTTCACCGTGCTGCTTGTTCCATTGACTTCCTATGGGTCCCGGGCCATGTGGGTATCCCGGGTAATGAGCTCGCTGATCGTTTGGCTGGGGGAGCAGTTACTTACCCCCCGTTTTCTGTAACCCCTCCTGCAGCGGATTTACGGCTTCACATCAAATCCCACTTTGCACAGTCATGGGCCAATTCTTGGGAGGCTACTCCACTGTCTAATAAACTTCGTGCCATTAAGGTGAATACAGGCCCATGGCGTTCTTCCTTTAGCCTCTCCCGCAAGGACTCGACCACACTGTGTCGTCTCCGCATTGGCCATACCAGGTTGACCCATGGTTTCCTTTTGCGTGATGAGCCACCCCCGCTATGTGGTTGTGGAGCCTTCCAGTCGGTGGCCCACATTTTGGTTGAATGCCCCCTTCTTTTGGCTCTGCGTGCTAAGTACAGACTCCCCCACACTTTACCTTTGATGTTGGCTGACGATTCCCGGATGGTCTCTCTGGTTCTAGATTTCCTCCGGGAGAGTGGTTTTTATTCTCAGTTTTAAAGTTTTTAATCTCCCTCTGGTGTTGGGGCAGGGCGGTGAGTGTTTGGGTGTCTCCCACTGTAGGCAGTGTTCAGAGATTCCCGATTCACCTCCCTGACCGGAATTCTCTTTTCTTTCCCTTTTACTCTGTTTTTACCCCTTCTTTTTAAGGCTTGGTTAGTTTTTCTATTCCCATACGTACTTTCTGCATTATAGCAGTTGTACCTTTTAAGTCACAGGTGGTCTTGCCTATGCTGTTTCAGCATAGTGTTGGGTTCGTTCTCTTGCCAACTTCCCTCATTTGTTTTTACTAATGACAACGTGACTGCCCTTTTACGTTTCCCCTTTATCCGTTTTATTTTCTGACTATACTGAGATGTCCCGTTAGCAGAATGGAGTCTATTTGAAACAAGGGACTGATGACCTTGCTGTTTGGTCCCTTTAACCTCAAACAACCAACCAACCAACCAAGTTCCACGATTTCATGCCCAAAATTTCGTAAATTACAGCTACTGTTTCAATCCCTGTGTTGTAGCTTGGCCCATTAACTTCCCCAAAGGATGCTTCTTAACTGTTCGGGAGCTCGGGCAATGCTCCATGTTCATCCAAAGCTATGTCGCAGGTTGGTATAGACTGCAGACAGCACAAATTTAAACTTTAACTTCCCGGAGCATTCAGTTCATTCAGTTATTAGCTTTTGCAGCAGCTTCGATTTATTGTTCAGATGTTGTGGAAATGGGTTCCTCCATTTTTCTAGAAATTTACTACGAAAATGTGGAGAAAGGAGTCACATGCGTGTCTAACTACTTGAAAAATCAGCAGACTCTTAACTCAAGAGGCGTAGAGACCTTAACCGATACTGAGGTTACTGGAGCGAAATCAATCTAGTTTCTGAATAAACATACGTGGAACAGTAGCCGCCTCAACCAATGCCTGTGAACCTCCTTCCTCGCACCTATGTCCTTCAAAAATAGAAATCCGGTGCATAACTTAAAATATATTAGTGGAATATTATAGAGTTTCTTATTTTACCTCTAGCCGAAAACACATCACAAACTTAACGAGCGAGCGAAGTATTGGTCAATTCATGTGGCACGTAAACAGATAAGCGCCCAGTTGTAGGCTTATTGCCTGTGTTCAGCACATAAGACAGCAATAATGAGACAATATTCACAGATTTTAGACAGGATTACTAATATGGAATCTCGGACAATATTCTGAGAACAATTTTGTCGAGAGTTATAGGAGCAACTTACGGCGGTAAAGACTTCCAGTAAATGGAAAGAATTTGTCTGATGAAACAGCGGAACTAATGCGACATAAATGTTGTCACCTATTGCGGGATGTTCTGCAAGCGATAGTAGTGATCTGGTACCTGCGTAGGGGGAAAGCAATCGCCAAACGTCTGATAAGGCGCTGTGACGATGCATATCGCAGATACCACATAAGCTACCAGAGAAAACGGAAAGTGTTGGCGCAGAAGTCACCTGCCAGCTAGTTGGGTATCACGTTTTGAGTATCGTATGCCAAAATTGTATATGCCAGGGAATTACTCATTACATTTATTGGATTGGTGTTGTCGCAGATTCGTGTTTCATTGTTCACTAAGAACGAATTCATACAGATGTTTTCTGACAATGTAATTCACACTTCTGTCGGCGCTCTGACGTGCTAATGACAGGCTTGAAGGTAGACTTGGCATTATTCGGCAACAGACTTGAAGATCGTCGAGCGTTAGTGATGTTTTTCATTGGATACACGTTCATTTAGCAGCTGAGAAAAGTTAGGCGGCATTTCGAAGATTTTTGCACAAATATAAGATTTAGCAATGTGCAGTAAATTAAAACTGTAAACCAGGTGGTCCAACACAATACCAGTAATCGTATCCATTGTCCTCCCGGTTACTGTAACTATCGCCTGCGGCTTCGGATTTGCTTTTTAAAGCATATTGACTTAAGAAATTAAGTGCTCTACATTGTCGACGATTTACTGCTAGCGTATTGGAACCGCATTGTCAACTAAGATTCACTCGGAGTTCCCCAGTTCCGTGCAATTTCAGCTCCGGTTGAAAAAAGCCTTCAAGAAACTAAACCACAAAGTAGTGAAAAACTCCAACAGTCAAAGGTACGCCCCCTTGCAGAACTTCGTAGCATGTAACTTATCAGCATACGTCTGTGTATTGTTGTATTCTGAAAGTGCTAGAAATGCGAGGTGCATTAAAGTTCTGAGGCCTCAGATTTTTTTTAATTACTCACCCGACATCGATGAAACTGGCGTTACTTCTCGACGTAATCGCCCTACAGACGTACACATTTTTCACAACGCTAACGCCATGATTCCATGGCAACGGCGAAGGATTCTTTAGGAGTCTGTTTTGACCACTGGAAAATCGCTGAGGCAATAGCAGCACGGCTGGTGAATGTGCGGCCACGGAGTGTCTTTCATTGTTGGAAAAAGCCAAAAGTCACTAGGAGCCAGGTCAGGTGAGTAGGGAGCATGAGGAATCACTTCAAAGTTGTTATCATGAAGAAACTGTTGCATAACGTTAGCTCGATGTGCGGGTGCGCAGCCCTTCCCGGACGTTTTTGTTGCAGTGCAGGAAGGAATTTGTTCTTCAAAACATTTTCGTAGGATGCACCTGTTACCATAGTGCCCTTTGGAACGCAATGGATAAGGATTACGCCCTCGCTGTCCCAGAACAAGGCACAATCATTTTTTCAGCACTGGCGGTTACCTGAAATTTTTT
Source organism: Schistocerca americana (assembly GCF_021461395.2). Taxonomy (NCBI): domain Eukaryota; kingdom Metazoa; phylum Arthropoda; class Insecta; order Orthoptera; family Acrididae; genus Schistocerca; species Schistocerca americana. The sequence goes on along the minus strand of NC_060126.1, from coordinate 151,980,986 downwards.
TGGTGGCGGTGATCTGTGCGCTTCCATTGAGCTGACTGGCTCTTTGTTTCTGGATTGAAAAATGGCATCCACGTCTCGTCCATTGTCACAACCGACGAAAAGAAAGTCCCATTCATGCTGTCGTTGCGCATCAACATTGCTTGGCAACATGCCACACGGGCAGCCATGTGGTCGTCCATCAGCATTCATGGCACCCACCTGGATGACACTTTTCGAATTTTCAGGTCGTCATTCAGGATTGTGTGCACAGAACCCACAGAAATGCCAACTCTGGAGGCGATCTGTTCAACAGTCATTCGGCGATCCCCCAAAACAATTCTCTCCACTTTCTTGATCATGTCGTCAGACCGGCTTGTGCGAGCCCGAGGTTGTTTCGGTCTGTTGTCACACAATGTTCTGCCTTCATTAAACTGTCGCACCCACGAGCGCACTTTCGACACATCCATAACTCCATCACCACATGTCTCCTTCAACTGTCTGTGAATTTCAATTGGTTTCACACCACGCAAATTCAGAAAACGAATGATTGCACGCTGTTCAAGTAAGAAAAACGTCGCCATTTTAAGTATTTAAAACAGTTCTCATTCTCGCCGCTGGCAGTAAAATTCCATCTGCCGTACAGTGCTGCCATCTCTGGGACGTATTGACAATGAACGCGGCCTGATTTTAAAACAATGCGCATGTTTCTATCTTTTTTCCAGTCTGGAGAAAAAAAATCGGAGGCCTTAGAACTTGAATGCACCTCGTATGTCGCGTCACAGAACGTGAAGTAATGTGCGACAACGAACTTCTAGCGCAAGAAGCTTGTTTTAAGAGTTGGTCAATGTTTTTTTTTCTGTGAGGCTTCCATTAGGGGCCCTGTTTTCTGATTTGATACGTTTTATTAGGAGTGTCATTCTCTTCTTGACTTTATTCATGGTTTTTATAGTCACTTCACATATTACGCATTATTCATAAATTAACAAAAGCCTAACTATTCTTGTAACTTAAAGAACAGGAAGACTTCTTTGCAAAAAGATTACATTTTCTGTTTTCGAATAGGTGCTTGAATAGTATTAAAAATGTCATAGAAGTTCTAGGTTTCGTGGTAGTATGGCGTCGAGGAAAGGGTTACGAACTGTACATAGCGTTCAGTCCAAATTAAGATACCTTGAATTTCGGTATGGAAAAGTTATCAGTAAATAAACTATAAAAGTATAGATATAAGAATACTTTGAAATACACACTGTGACACCTGCAGAATCATAGAAGCGACGGTGTAGAAATGACGATGCCTGTATAAATTCGTAATGTCGTGTAGGTAATTGTGCTTTCTGGTTGAACATTGTAGTTACGACCATACTTTTCCGAACTGGCATATGACACGCGCTAGAGCTGGCTGATAATTGAGGAGTCACTGACACAGTAACCTCTGAAAGATAGCGCTGTAACAAAGAGCGAACAAAACAACTGCGCCGTTTAGCTTCGAAGCTGGGCTTCCACAGCGCAGCGCACCTCCATAGTGCGTGTAAAACGGCAGAAACGCGTATTGCTATCAGTGTTTGGTAAACATCGCACCTACGTACGAATTAAGTTCTTAACTGAAACTGTTATCTATTGTGGGATTGGTGCTGTAGCCTCGTAAAATGCTAAGTGACCTGTGAATATTCATATAAGAGATAAAACCTTGCTTCATGCTTTGATTGGTAGACGACAAAATTTCAGTAACACATTCCTATTAGTGAAACTTTGGAAAGAAACCTGAGCTTTTTAGGACCCTAGACCGTTAGGGGACAAGGTCCTTCGCACAATCCGCCAATTCCAGCACATGCACGCTACAGCGTTTATTACTGTTAGATACGACTCTGTGATTATCGAGGTTCGAACATTAGAGGATAAAATTAGGTCTCACTATGTAGCAAAAGTTCCATTGGCGCGTTGAATTACACATTACTCGTGGAGGTGTCTGTGCAGAACTAAGAGCTGTGTACAGTACACAGTCACGGCATGTTGCCATCCTTCAGATGGCAACACCTGTATTCAAGCCAGCTCACGCCATCGACTAAGTTCCTATTACTGATCCAACACGGTGGAAAATTTATTTTGGGGAGCTGTGTGATGATTCAGAAGATAAGGATTGAAATAGTTTCAGAAGCACTGAAGATTGTGCACATGGTATTTAGTAAAGATTCTTAAGATACTCGTTAGTCGAACGAATGTTATGGATCTATTCGAAACTGATTTTGCAGATAAAATAGAGATCTTTTGTGACTCTCAACCGGAACAATTGCGTATATAAAGGTACATACGATTATGTACCTTGTTCCTTGTGGTTTGGATTGTTTTTAGGTGAAGACTTGAAGTTACCATCTCACCCCTACCCAGAAAGTTTTAAGTCGCCGCCAACGATGTCTGAACCAAAGTCAGATGCGTAAATGAGAGCAAAAAGATGTCGTTTAAAAGGCAGTCAGTTGGTCCTAGAATTTTTATGCCAATCTCATAACTGACAGTGATTTATGGTAAATCTACTCAAGCAACACTGCCATTTTCCTGTGCGCACTCGTTATCCTTTTACATCTCTCTTTACAACCAGATCTTTATTTTCCTATATTCTTAGATGGTGCAGGCTCCTTAAATTGCCCCAGAACTCACTGTATCAGAAAGACATTTGCTTTGTACACTTACAAGTTTTTATAGCTGCCGCTAATTATGATTGTTGGTGGCAGCAGCAACAGTAGTAGTACTGCCAGTATTACCTTTGTTTGCTCATAGTCAGTAAAATTTACTTCTTCTGTCTACACTAAAATCGTTTTAATACTATTCGTCATATTGAAATTATTTCTTGGGCAACTGTGATGTATAAAGTTAGTGTTGGCGTAAAGCCCTGGTCTGATGCAAGAGGTGGCGTGATGGCGCTAATCAGAAAAGGTTAAATAAATGCAATATAAATGTGAACAATAGAAAGGTGCGCAGTCGGTGTTACTGGTGTATCTCCTTGCAATGGGCCATACCAACCAGTTCAAAAACTGACAGAACACTGTTACGTATATCAGTTAGTCTGGACATGTAAAGCACTGTGGTGGTTAAACAATGGGTTGAAACAGTTCTTCACAAAGGCAAAAGGCTGAGAATTTAAGAAAAAGCTGGACGCCCTATGCTTTAGACACATGGTGTAGATTTCCTGAAGAACCGTAATCACATTCACGGTACGTGAGAATACTAGCGGCTGATAAACCTGAAAGTAGAAAAGTTTCGGAGACATACTACCAAAAAGTACCTCGCTGCCTTTGAAAACCATATCCTTCATTAGCAAGTAAGTTCAGGCACGCATTACATGAAACAATGCACAGAATAATGAACATATTATGGTGTCTTAAGTTCAGATGACATGCCGTTTAGCCCCCAAAGCTTGGCGAATTACGGATTTAAACATGCCACAAGACTATTTTCATTATAAAAATGTTGATAGGTGACTAGTTCCCGCGAAAGAATCTGAACCTCATGGGCTGTTCGCGATCGACGAGGTCGTCAAATGAAATACTCACTCTTAGACATCAGTTGTCATGCCCTGTTAGATTATCAGGTTTCTTTTTGTGTGTACTTAAGCTTGAAGATACTTAACTTCATTAAGTCACACACGTCAGCTTTGGGCGCTGTTGCTGGAAATCTTGGAGACAAGTATTCTGTTTGAAGGACGTAACGTCCCATCTACGGATTGCCTTCGCTAAGGGCTAATGTAATTTCAACGTGTCGTTCCAAAGTAAGATGAAATTGCGCATTAATGTTTCGAACCAAATGAGCGCTCATGACTGAGCTAATTATCGGTTATGTTGGTTGTTCGTCAGTGCGCATGAATTTCCAAACCGGAATGATGTATACTATGGGTATCATCATTTAGAAATTCAATTTACAACCTGTAGTGACTTGACAAATATTAACATTGCTTTTTTTTCAGTGCTCACATAGTTCTTTTGCAAACACTTCCTTGAAACAATATGTATAGGCAGAGGGATCGTGTTATATATATGTGATGATCGGAATAATACAAGAAAACCAAAATGTCAAAGTCGTGGCGTACTCTTCCATTACACATTTTAGTGAACTTCATTCTAGGACACGACAGTTCACGTGTATTGAGACACAGTTCGTACCTTTACTGTTAATTTGTCTTAACAGAAAATCCACCTAATAGTGTTGGCTGGTTGATTTTTTTTTTTTTTTTTTTTTTTTTTGCTTCAATAAAACAAAATCCATACAACGAAATTAACATTAAAGAAACAATGGAAGCCCTCCTGCATGCCAGGTGCGATAATGCAACACGAACTAACGTAATTTCTCTGCGTAGCGTCACACAGTAGCCATTGAACAGCGTCGGCGTGATCCAGTAATTGCAGCGTAGTGCAAGCTATTAGCACGAAAAGAAAAATACCGTTAAATGAATGTTTGTTACTGCGTGCCGCATGAATATGTTTTATTGGAATTAGTTTTGTCGGCATATGACATTACCTGTTGCATGTACCGATATTGCGTAAAGTTCACATATCTGCGACCCTGTGCGGGCTCTTAATTTTAAGAATGAAAGAACAAGCTTTACGAAACTATAAAATAACTTTACCCTGAAAGAAATACGGAACAGTAATTAAAGGCTGCTTGTCTACAGACCACATGTACGAAGTTAAAATCGCAGTTGGGTAACATTAAATACCGTGTTGCTCAACGCTATGCTTTGTAATTCAAGAAAAATTCTTAAGGGGCTGCCCTCATGCCCATCAAGACGTTGCTATTGAAGCCTGTCCCACTTTCCGATGGTGGCCCTCGTGAGGTCACCCAATCTGAGGGGAGGGTGTCTGCGACGACGGACTGCAAATTTCAAATGCTTCCAGTGCTTAATTCGGTTCGTAAACAGGTACTGAAAGTCATTCCATTAAGAGTGTTCTTGTATTTTGGAGGTGGCCGCGGCGAGCTCGTGAAATATCATTTTGAAAAGCAAACCCATTGAAACTCGCTTTACGTTTGGAGGATTCACTACAGATGTGGTACAGCCCTCAAATTTTGCTCGGTATGTGTCGGTCATAGTACATGGCCGACCTATCTACCTGCCGAATATATGGATCTGCACGTTTGAGACTTGAATTGTTACATGGCCACAAACAACCAATACTCACCAATAAAAGAACAAACTGCTGCAAATATACACCTGTGTCGGTTCTGCAGTCCAAAGAAAAAATACACAACAGCGATGTCAATAATTAAATAGCGCGACGCTGCTGCTTTAATGACATCCATTCGTTTCATTCATTTACACGGCATTTATGAATCGCGACATAATGTTCAGAACAAAGATCTCGGGCACCAGTTCACTTTGACACAACGTGCAAAGCACGAAAACAGAATTACACTTGGTTGCTCGTAATGATCTGTCCGGTAATTGATGTAGCTAGCTGCTTAGATACCGAGCGTACTGGAAAACTCGCCGAAATACTGGTGCACTTCACATAGTAAGAAGGTTCTTAAGCCGGCCAAAGTTCGCATCTGCGCTCAGAAGACGGGTGGAGTTGGTAAAGCTACGGACAAAGCCGTTGAATACGCTGAAAACCAACTACATTAATCTTTTGTTCCACCTGATGCTATCATCAATACAGCAAGGGCAGTGTCTTCCCCGTTATCTTCGTGGATTGACAAGCTTTTGTGGCCGGAAAATGAATCTACGATTAAATTTGTTTCGCTATCTTGTACGATTTTAGAAGAGATCTTGTCACCACATCGGTAAACGTTCCGTGTTCACTTTTCCAGAAAGTGAGAGGACTGCCGCAATGTTGTCCGCATGAAACACTTTCACTTTGGGCCCAAACGTCCTGATCGGCGACGACAGCAAGAAGTGCCCATCTGCTGGCATGATTGTGTAGCTGTACGTCGGGTTGATGGACTGCACGGCTTTGTCAACGTATTTTGTCCCTTTTTGGCAACTCAGACCTAGTCTACCGATGGTTTTGGTAATAGCTGTGGTGTTAGCGACGAACCCTTCTTAGCCAATAAGATCGCTTTTTCATTACACAGCCTTTTGTTATAAGAACACAACTGAAAGCGCACACCCACCCAGCCTATGCTGTAAACTTTTAATGCCACCACACCACCTTTGCGGCTAGGATGCCCCACTGCTGTATGTTAGCATCGTGGATGGTCGTCTTTTTCCAGAATGCGTTATTAAATTTATCTGGATGGATGGGTGGCTTTGTAAAACTGCCCTACACAGTTTACACTTGCTTCCAACGTCTAATCCAGATGTAAGGATCTCACTTTGTTTTCATAATTTGAAGTTGCTCTTGATGGTCTGGTAACATTTCATTCCCCTCGCGCAGTTCACTATTTTCCCCAAAATTTAGATTTTCCTTCGTGAAGTAGTCCGTTCCTGCATTGGAAATATAAGGTATAAATACAAAAGTCGCATAAGTTGTCGTTTGCATTGTATTAAAATTAGTCGAATAATGACATAATGTACATTAGTCACTTTTGCAACGTTTTTAAACGTTGCAGTTGGGCCGCTATGTACCCCTCCTGCCGGTGCTGCACTGTAGCGTATTGTTTCAGACATAAATACAAACCTTCTAACACTCCGCTGTACAGTACTCCTCAGTGGCATTCACAATAGTGAAGCGCATGCGTGTTTAAAAGCAGTACTTTCAGAAAGTCATAAATGCGTATTATCGGAATAATGGTCAAATTTTTCACGTGGGATCGATTAATGGGGCTGATATCTTACATGTGTGCTTCTCCTTTCCCTTGTTAGACAACCACCAGGACAACTTGTGCGCTGAGTGGTGAAGGGAAACTGACGCTATTGTTCCAGGAGTTTTTCCTCCCCAGCTTCTTCGTGAACCATAACGCTGGAAGAGTGTGGGGGTGGATTTGTAGTCACAATGGATACCCACGGATAAAATATCAGGAAGAGAAAGTGGCATTGTTGGAACTACGCAGTCCTTAGTTTCCTCCAAAAATGCAGTTACGTTGCATCATAGGGATAATTACTTGTAAACGGCATTTACCAAGCCGGTGTTGCCTGCAGGCTACCACAGCCATCTCAAAGGTATCGTGTGTCAAGATAGCGGCTGAATGTGTACCGTAGTGAATTAAAACTGGGCAACCCCCCTGTCCCATTATTGTAGCCTGTCGATAGCACAGTTATTGAGCTACAATAAGTGATCAGAAGTATCCGGACACCCCCAAAAACATGTTTCTCATATTAGGTGCATTGTACTGCCACCTACTTCCAGGTTCTCCATACCAGCGACCTCACTAGTCATTAGACATCGTGAGAGCAGAATGGGGTGCTCCGCAGAGCTCACGAACTTCGAACATGGTCACGTGATCGGGTGTCACTTGTCATGTCAGCACGCGAGATTTCCACACACCTAAACATTCCTAGGTCCACTGTTCCGATGAGATAGTGAAGTGGAAATGTGAAGGGACACGTACAGCACAAAAGCGCACAGGCCGACCTCGTCTGTTGACTGACAAAGACCGCAGACAGTTGGTCATAATAGGCAGACGCCTATCCAGACCATCACACAGGAATTCCAGACTGCCAGGATCCACTGCAAGTACGATGTCAGTTAGGCGGAAGATGAGAAAATTTTGATTTCATGGTCGAGTGGCTGCTCATAACCCACACATCACGCCGGTAAGTGCCAAACGACGCCTCGCTTGGTGTAAGGAACGTAAACATTAGACGGTTGAACAGTGGAAAAACGTGTGGAGTGACTAATCACGGTACATAATGTGGCGATCAGATGGCAGGGTGTGGGTATGGTGAATGCCCGGTGAACGTCATCTGCCAGCGCGTGTAGTGCCAACAGTAAAATTCGGAGGCGGTGGTGTTACTGTGTGGTAGTGTTTTTCATGGAGGGGCTTGCACCCCTTGTTTCCCGTGGCACTATCGCAGCACAGGCCTACATTGATGTTCTATGCACCTTCTTGGTTCCCACTGTCGAAGAGCAATTGGGGGGTGGCGATTCGATCTTTCATCACGATCGATCACCTGTTCAAAATGCACGGCCTGTGGCGGAGTGTTTACACGACAATAACTTCCTTGTAATGGACTGGCCTGCATGGAGTCCTGACCTGAATCCTATGGAACACCTGTGGGATGTTTTGGAATGCCGACTTCGTTCCAGGCCTCACCGACCGACATCGATACCTCTCCTCAGTGCAACACTCCGTGAAGAACGGGTTGCCATTCTCCAAGAAACCTACCAGCACCTGACTGAATGTATGCATCCGAGAGTGGAAGCTGTCATCAAGGCTAAGGGTGGGTCAACACCATATTGAAATCCAACATTACCGATGGAGGGCGCCACGAACATGTAAGTCATTTTTAGCCAGGTGTCCGTATATTTTTGATCACATATCGTGTATAAGCTTTAAATGGCCCTACGAGACATGCTGACGGAGTGACAGGTACACGAATCTCATCTTCCTGTTTGCGACTGGAGCTGGTGCTCTCCACTAAACAGCAATGAGAATTGTTTACTTTCATCTTCATTAAACAGGTGGTTGTTCCAGCGATGTGGTTAGTACTGAATTGAAAAGAAGTTTCCCATAAAGACAGCTGTTGATAAAAAGTTTAATTTGGGAGTCTGCAAATTACCTGTAAAAGAGGTCAAAATTCTTATTTCTGACATGAAATGGAAAAATGATTTGTAGGTTGTCAGTGTTGCACTGAAACTAAATCGAAATTGTCAGTGTTTGATACTCAGAAGGCATTCGCGTCCGCATAGGAGGGAGGGGGCAGGGGAGCGGTGACACGAGGGGATACTTACTACTCCTGGAATTGGCGGTACAGAATTCTAACTCACTTCTCGGGAAATTATGCCTTTCCTTCTGCGCTGTGATGGTTACAGCGTTGTCCTGCATTAAAGATACATGAGAAGACTTAAACACTGCCAGTCTACTCCCCCAGCCGTTATCGAGCTCCCGCAGACAATTCGAACACGCAGGCGGGCGAAATCCTGTCGTCTATTCTCGGCGTAAAGTAAACAGGGGTGCAGTATACCCGCCCACCTTCAGTTCCTAATTCCCATAATGAAATTATGCCTGTCCCTGTGCAACAATACAGGGTGAGCCAAAAGGACTGCACTTCCTTGGAATGAAACAAAAATTACAGAATCCGTAGACATCATTTGTAGCAAGCGACCTCAAGTTTCACGTAAGTGTCAAGTGTCGTTTTGGTTGGATGTGAGGACCATGTGCACTTTGATCAAAAGTATACGGACACCTGGCAAAAAATGACTTAAAAGTTCGTGGCGTCATTCATCGGTAATGCTGGAATTCAACATGGTGTGATTAGGCATACGTTCAGTCAGGTTTCGTACGGAAGGTTTCGTACGGAATGGCAGCCCATTCTTCACGGAGTGCTGCACTGAGGAGAGGTACTGATGTCGATCGATGAGGCTTGGCACGAAGTCGGCGTTCCAAAACATCCCAGAGGTGTGATGTAAGATTCAGGTAAAGACTCTGTGCAAGCCAGTGATGATACTGTTGTGTAACCACTCCGCCACAGGTGCTCGATCATGTTGAAAGATGCAATCGCTATCCCCGAATTGCTCTTAAACAAGAAAGTGCATAAAACATCCATCTAGGCCTTGCTGCGATAGTGCCACGCAAAACAAGAGGTGCAAGCCCCCTCCGTGAAAAACACGACCACACGATACCACCAGCACCACCACAGCCTCCGAATTTTACTGTTGGCACTACACACGCTGGCAGATGACGTTCACCGGGCATTCGCCATACCCACACCCTGCCATCGGGTCGCCACATTATGTACTGTGATTCGTCCCGCCACACTGGGGTGTTGCACCGTCTTAATAGTACTAAAACATTCCATGTCTGTCATCTTCATCGGTGTGTGGAATTTGAAGTTTTCAAGCATATCCAGCTCGTTTAATGAAACCAAAACATACAACGCTCTCTGCACCATAGTAACCAGTTTTTAATTGTGCACTGAGCTGATGCTGCTGGTGGCGGATTGGGGTTCTGTTGCACTACGTTGTTTTTCACTTCACTTGTAGTCTACCATTTCTATTGTCACTCAAGGCTTGTTGAGACATTTCTCAATCACAGAGCTATTTTAGTAGACTCAAAAGACAATGTTGCTATTTCGTAAGTGTGCTCATGTGTACCACATCTGTGAACGCGGATATCAATCGAAAATTTGCGCTAAGAGAGAAGCGTGACAAATTAGTAGAAAAGATTTTTCAAGAAATGGAACTCTAAAATTGTAGTGCAACAGAGTTGCAGCAGGAGCTACGAATTTAGCAATGTAATTGGCGTGGTGGTACAATAATTTGCCAAACTGGGGAGGGGAGAGAACTCATCTTGGTTCAACCCTAGGTTGTTAAGAGTAAATTGTACCCCGCAGTTTGATTGTTCTGGGAAGTTTCCCACATTCATCTAGTAGAGTAGTGGCGTGGGCTATACTTCAAACTTGAAAAAAAGTGGCTTTCAAAACGTTTTTAATTCAATTTAAAAAATGAAGACATGAAAACAAAAATCCATTTCATAATAGTTTTACAAGAAGTTATAGGTGGCATAACTCTGTAAGTTTTAATTACCTTTTTAACTGAGGAGTATTAGTGGAGTTTTTACTGGTTAATATTGTTAAAAATGAACAAGAATTAGTTTATATCGAGTCAGTTTTAGAATCTCGGCTCCTTTTTCGTAAATACCTGTAGACCCTCACTTAAGAGGTGACGTAAAAAATGAACGTCTTGGTATAAAGTTTGCTTGCTAATGTTAGACTGACTGGCTAGCTGACTAATTGGCCGGTGTGCTTTCTCGTTCTGATTTCTCATATCTGCAGGTTCACTTCTCCGCCAGTACTGTGTTGCTCCACTTTGTCTGGCCTTGGGCGTCCAGCTAGAGATATTGATGCGTTCAGTGTAACATTTGCAAATACACTGATGGTCCTTAGAGCTGTTGTATCCAGTGTTACTACAAATGCGTTAAGAGGAAGAGGCTAAGGGTAGCGAAGTACCTAAGGGCAACGTAAACAAACTAAAAGGTATAGGTCATTAGCATTAATTCTAAGAAAATAGTAGAAAAGTAATTGTACTGGCGAAAAAGTGATTGTTGAGCTCAATATTAGTGTAAAAGTGTTAGGGACGTGAAGAGATAAAAACGTCCTTGGTAGGGTAGCTATTTCCAGATGTCAAATTGGGAATAGATGGTCTCCCAATAGGCCAATGAAAACATGCAGATCATCTCACAATGTTTCCTACATAAGGACGTATGCACATGAACACCATGGGAAGGATTTTACAATATAAATTATATTGGCTATCAGTCAAATAATGAGTATGAGAGTGAGGCTGAGTCTTTATTTGGTTTATTCCGTGAGCCTCCGTATTAAGTAGGGATGGTTGTTTCCTTATGTCACTACACTCAACTGAATACCATGTGGTGCAAAGGAAAAATCGCATTTCTCGTAGCGGTAGCATTTCGTTACTAGGAAAGCAATTGGAATGTATGTGACGTGAGCTTTTTGTGTAGCTCGAAATGTTACTCAATGCGTCGTCTAACACACACACAGGCAGATCTCCCGGACAGTGTCATCCCATTGTCATTTTAATTCAAGTAACGAAACCCTGAGGGTATGCCTTGAAAAATTTTGGAAACAATGAAAATTCCCATCTTGTTCGCAGTGTGGGGTCGTCGTCGTCGTCGTCGTCGTGGTGTAGTCATTTGAGAGACGGACCGGTACCCATAAATTGTCTTTTTGAGGAACATGTGAGGCTTCTTACATATGTGATACATGCTCGCGTTTTAGGCACGAAGAAGGAATCTACGTTTGAGTTCTGGAGAACGACCTGTAGTTTGATGTCGGTGACAATTCAAACGGGAAAGTAAATGTACATTGCAATAAGGTCTGTCACCCATCGCATGCATCGTTATCCCACATGTAATGGGGAAATGGTTGATCACTAAAAGGTAAGACTGTAAATGTGGTACTACGCTCGAATACCACTAACAAATGGGCTACAAATTATGTCCAGTTGAGACAATTTTATCAATGGAATACCTACGTTAAAATCGTGACAATTCAGTTCAGATGGGTCTCTGTTTAACCATGATTGAAATAATCATTACACTGAATGTCGTGCCGCTCCTTGGACAATCCTGATCTCTGCAGAGTAGGGGATTCCCAAACTTTTCCTCTGGCGGAACACTTAGATAAACCGATACTTTGATGGTACACCTTGTTGAGGTTGAAAATTAAATTTTGAACGAAATTTTTATTCAGTAATTAGATTTTAAATCATAATTAACACAGAATCATCCAATTTTTGGAACGTAATTAGTATCGTCAAAAGTGGGGAAAAATCCGCCATGTTAGAAGTGTTTCACTAAACACTTACTCATTTCGCGTGACACACTAGTGTTCCCTGGAACATAGTTTGGAAACCATACTGTAGAGGAAAGGCTTGGCTATTTTTAAAATATTGTCGGAAGTACAACGTGATTATAGAAGTGAACTGTGGTTGGGTCTCGCGTGCTACCTTCCCCCACCAGTATATTTTGTACCAGTTGGTTGTAATGAAATGGGCGGTTTTCAGAATACTGCAATGCGGGATGGAACATCTCGGCAAGATCATTAATCGGTGTGCTCGAGGAGTATGGTAAAAAAGCGTTACTTGCTACCAGGTGAAAAATAGCGCTGCAAGCAGTCAGAATGTGAAATGTTTCCTGTTTTGACGTCAGTATGTTCATCACTTGGCAACGCGTGTTGATTTTCTGTAGTGAATGTTCGTGTGGAATTAAGAACATCGAAGTTCCCCGTACAAAACTCAATGGCTATTGGGAAGATCGTGCAGTGCTGGTGAAGTTGTTTTATCACAACGGCAGCAATAGCAACGCTACGTTGCGGAAACATCGTAGACAGAATCAGCTGCTAAGAAACCCCGTGTCAATAAATGGGATAAACAATATAAAGAACTTCGAAGAAACGTGAATTAGGTGGGGCAGCAGGGAGACGGAGGCAGCTCATTCCCGTGGCAGTTTTTGAAGTTGCTGCAGCTGTTGCCGACCGTGCAGCATTGCCTCAAATTCTACAGCCAATGCTCGAGCTGTCGGAATTCTCTGGCCGCCTCCTCATTAACAGTTGAAAAATTTTGCAGGTTATTTACACTAATATGCCTAAGACTGTCAGCCAGATCTAAGATAGGCTAAAACTACCCGATTTCGCTCTTCATTTTTTTACATTCGTGGAAATGGATGACATCTGGCCGGGGAAATATTCTTTGGACGAGCTAGGCACATTTTACTCTGCACGGTGCCGTGAGTGTACGAAACTATCGCATACGGAGTTCTACTCCGCCACATGTTGAAGATCTAGTACGCATAGCTTATGTAGTGGTGTGGCTTCGAAAGCGCCTTTTTCTGAACCCGTTTTACTTCGAGATGACACCTCGTAGGCCTGTTACGTGAACTCTGTACGTTATAATGACCCTCTTGTCACACATTCTAGCTCTGCAAGAACGCAACTGTGTCCACACCAATTTCATACCCCCCTGCGGGTCCAGGGGTTAGAATAGGCCCAATGTCTTCCTACCTGTCGTAAGAGGCGACTTAAAGGAGTCCATCCCCCTCAAGGGGGTAGTTAACGCCTGCGTCCGGAGACCGACGGTCCCACGATCTATATTTGTGGTCTTTTTGGTTTTTCACTTCTCGTTTCTTCCTTCTTTGGTTGGTTCCTTTCTTTGTTCTTTTCCATCTCACTGTCTACCTTACTCTTCCCCTTGCCTCCTTCCCCTTGCCTCCTTCCCCTTGCCTCCTTCCCCTTGCCTCCTTCCCCTTGCCTCCTTCCCCTTGCCTCCTTCCCCTTGCCTCCTTCCCCTTGCCTCCTTCCCCTTGCCTCCTTCCCCTTGCCTCCTTCCCCTTGCCTCCTTCCCCTTGCCTCCTTCCCCTTGCCTCCTTCCCCTTGCCTCCGCTTCGGCGTTTGAGTCAGTCTGTCCTCTCTCTCTTCCTTCTCCTCTTCTTCCTTCCTCCCTGTGCGCACCTGAAGGCCGATCCACGCGTTCGCACGCGTAGCCGGTGACGGGGTAACGCGTAATTCCCCGCCCTGGGTAGACAAGTAAGGCACGCACGTACCCCCTGGTAAAGGCCAGGCCCAGGGAGGGGTGATTGCCTGAGCTGATACCTTCTGACCATGCCGATTGGTCCCTCCGTCTGTTTCTCGGGAGGTGTGACCTGAGGTGTAAACATTCACCTAAGGTGGGAGTGCCCTCTGAGAGGGTCCCCACAAGGAAGGAGCGCGCCATCGGAGACGCTGGCAATCATGGGGGATTCCTCCGCAATGGATTTCTCTTCTTCTCTCTCGACTTCTGCCCACAAACGGAAACATGACCAGCCCCCAGTGACAAAAGTACTACCGCCTACTCCATAGTTCGTCATTTCTCGATCTGAGGACGGAAAGGATTTTTCCTCTGTCAACCCTTTCGTTATCCAGAAGGGCGTAGATGCCATAGCCGGTACTGTTAAGTCTTATACGATGTTGCGTAATGGTACCTTGTTACTAGAAACTGAGAGCGCCTTTCAGGCACAGAAACTGCTTCGAGCCACACTACTGTACACGTTCCCTGTCTGGGTGGAGGCTCACCGAACTTTGGATTCGTCTCGTGGTGTGGTCTATACTAGATCCCTCGACGGATTGACTGACGAGGAGATTGTCTTTCCTCGCTGAGCAGGGCGTGACGGCTGTCCATAGGGTCATGAAAAAGGTCAACAATGACCTTGTACCGACCCGGACACTTTTTGACCTTTGATAGTGTTAAGCTGCCATCGCGCATCAAGGCGGGCTACGAGGTTATTTCTGTTCGCCCCTATGTCCCGACACCTACGCGCTGCTACCAGTGTCAGCATTTCAATCACACTCGACAGTCTTGTTCCAATGCGGCTAAATGTGTCACTTGTGGCAGGGATGCCCATGAGGGTGACTGTCCACCTCCGTCTCCTCGTTGTGTGAACTGTCAGGGTGACCATGCAGCATCCTCCCGCGACTGTCCCGTCTGTAAGGAAGAATGCTGTATCCAAGAAATTCGGGTCAAAGAGAAAGTGTCCACCTCGGCTGCTCGCAAGCTATTGGCTAGTAGGAAGCCCACGCTGCTCCCAGCGGGGAAATACAGTACTATCCTCGCCTCTCCTCGGACTACCAGGGAGGTGGCAACCCAGACATGCGATCTGACCTTCAGCACCACGGTCGTCCGTTCGGCCAGTGCTAAGATCGCGCGGTCGACGTCTCCTCTTCCTCCCATCACCCCACAGACACCAGCCCCTTCATCAGCTTCTGCTAAGACGAAGACCCAGAAGTCAGATGCACGGGCCTTCAAGAAGGAACCGTCCCGTGCAGAATTCCTACGTACCTCGATCTCCCAGCCATCGACCGGTACTTCCACTAAACGACCTTACAAGAAGGCTCATAGGAAGCACAGTTCTCCTTCTCCGCCAAGGCGCATTTCTTCTCCTGCGCCACCCAGCGGTTGCCGCCCCAGACTGTCATCCGTTTCGCCTGGCCGCACCGCTGGTAGCCGAACATCTGGCCGTTCACCGGCGGAGGAAGCTCCCCCTCCCGGCCATCTTACCAAGATGGCCGACGAACCTATAGAACCAATGGACGATGACTCGCCGCCTACTGATAGCTGCGGCAGTGCTCGATCGAAGCCATGTCCTCAGCGGCCTTCGAGGTGACCCCTTCTTTAATCTTCCCTTCCTTCTTACGATGGCACTTATTCACTGGAATATTCGCAGCATTCGCTCCAACGAAGAGGACTTGAAGTTGCTGCTCCGCTTGCACCGTCCGCTCGTCGTCGCCCTCCAGGAAACGAAGCTACGCCCATGCGTTCAAATTGCCTTGGCACACTACACCTCTGTGCGTTTTGACCTACCCCCTGTGGTAGGTATCCCGGCTCATGGAGGGGCTATGTTGCTGGTCCGGGATGATTTTTACTACGATCCCATCACGTTGCACACCGGCCTGCAGGCAGTTGCCATCCGCATTACTCTCCCCACTTTTACATTTTCCATTTGTACCGTTTACACTCCATCATCTGCCGTTACCAGGGCAGACATTATGCAACTTATTGCTCAGCTACCTGCACCATTTTTGTTAACTGGAGACTTCAATGCCCACCATCCCCTTTGGGGCTCTCCAGCATCCTGCCCAAGGGGCTCCCTGTTAGCAGACCTTTTCAACCAGCTCAATACTGGCGCCCCCTACTTTTCTTTCGGACACATCTCACACCTATTCCCATTTAGACCTCTCTATATGTACTCCCCAACTTGCACGCCGGTTTGAGTGGTATGCACTTTCTGATACATATTCGAGCGACCGCTTCCCGTGTGTTATCCATCTCCTGCAGCATACCCCCTCTCCGTGCTCCTCTAGTTGGACCATCTCCAAAGCAGACTGGGGGCTCTTCTCTTCCAGGGCGACCTTTCAGGATCAAACCTTCACAAGCTGCGATCGTCAGGTCGCACACCTCACGGAAGTCATTCTCACTGCTGCTGAATATTCCATCCCTCACCCTACTTCTTCTCCACGTCGCGTACCGGTCCCCTGGTGGACCGCAGCATGTAGAGACGCTTTACGTGCTCGTCGACGTGCTTTACGCACCTTTAAACGCCACCCTACAGTGGCGAATTGTATCAATTATAAACGATTACGTGCACAGTGTCGTCGTATTATTAAAGAAAGCAAGAAAGCCAGCTGGGCTGCTTTCACAAGCACCTTCAACAGTTTTACTCCTTCTTCTGTTGTCTGGGGTAGCCTGCGCCGGCTATCTGGCACTAAGGTCCACTCACCAGTTTCTGGCTTGACGGTCGCGAATGACGTCCTTGTCGCCCCTGAGGATGTCTCCAATGCCTTCGGCCGCTTTTTCGCAGAGGTTTCGAGCTCCGCTCATTACCACCCTGCCTTCCTCCCCCGCAAACAGGCAGAGGAGGCTAGGCCACCTAACTTCCGCTCCTCGAATCGTGAAAGTTATAATGCCCCATTCACCATGCGGGAACTCGAAAACGCACTTGGCCGGTCACGGTCCTCTGCTCCAGGGACTGATTCTATTCATATTCAGATGCTGAAGAACCTTTCTCCTGCGGGTAAAGGTTTTCTTCTTCGTACTTACAATCGCATCTGGATTGAGGGACATGCTCCCGCATGCTGGCGCGAGTCTATTGTTGTCCCGATCCCGAAGCCAGGGAAGGACAAGCACTTGCCTTTCAGTTATCGACCCATCTCGCTTACCAGCTGTGTCTGTAAAGTGATGGAGCGAATGGTTAACTCTCGATTGGTTTGGCTGCTCGAGTCTCGACGCCTACTTACCAATGTACAATGTGGATTTCGTAGGCGCCGCTCTGCTGTTGACCATCTGGTTACCTTGTCGACCTTCATTATGAATAACTTCTTGCGGAAGCGCCCGACCGCGGCTGTGTTCTTTGATTTGGAGAAGGCTTACGACACCTGTTGGAGGGCGGGCATTCTCCGCACCATGCATACATGGGGCCTTCGCGGTCGCCTCCCTCTTTTTATTCGATCCTTTTTAATGGATCGACAGTTCAGGGTACGTGTGGGTTCTGTCCTGTCAGACACCTTTCACCAGGAGAATGGGGTGCCACAGGGCTCAGTTTTGAGCGTCGCTCTCTTCGCCATAGCGATCAATCCAATAATGGATTGCCTCCCAGCTGATGTATCAGGCTCCCTTTTCGTGGACGATTTTACCATCTATTGCAGCGCGCAGCGTACACGTGTCCTGGAGCGCTGTCTTCAGCGTTCTCTTGACCGTCTTTACTCCTGGAGTGTCGCCAATGGCTTCCGTTTTTCTGCCGAGAAGACGGTCTGTATTAACTTCTGGCGCTACAAAGTTTCTCCCACCGTCCTTACGACTCGGTCCCGTTGCTCTCCAATTCGTGGAGACAACAAAATTTTTAGGTCTTACATTTGACAGGAAACTTAGCTGGTCTCCACATGTCATATTTTGCTGCCCGTTGTACCCATTCTCTAAATGTCCTCCGTGTTCTCAGTGGTATGTCGTGGGGAGCGGATCGAACCGTCCTACTTCGCCTATATCGGTCGATCGTCCGCTCCAAGCTGGATTATGGGAGCTTCGTATACTCCTCTGCACGGCCATCCATCTGACGCCGCCTCAACTCCATACAACATCGGGGTTTAGACTTGCGATCGGAGCGTTTTATACTAGTCCCGTCGAGAGTCTTCATGCTGACGCTGGTGAATTGCCACTCACCTACCGGCGCGATATACTGCTTTGTCGGTATGCCTGTCGGCTACTGGCAATGCCCGACCACCCGTCTTATCGTTCCTTTTTTGACTACTCTCTCGACCGTCAATACGGGTTGTATGTCTCTGCGCTGCTACCCGCTGGAGTTGGCTTTCGTCGCCTCCTTCAACACCTTAATTTTTCACTCTCTGCAACCTTTCGAGTGGCCGAGAGCCACACGCCACCTTGGCTCCAGGCTCAGGTTCGCGTTCACCTTGACCTCAGCTCGCTCCCAAAGGAGGTTACCCCCCGGTTCGGTCTACCACTCCCGTTTTGTTGAACTTCGTTCGAAGTTCATCAATATGACCTTCATTTATACAGATGGCTCCAAGACCAATGACGGGGTCGGGTGTTCTTTTATTGTCGGGGCACAAAGTTTAATACCGGCTCCATGGCCATTGTTCGGTCTTCACAGCTGAGCTCTTTGCCCTCTACCAGGCTGTTCTTTACATCTGCCGCCACCGACATTCTGCTTATGTCATCTGCTCCGATTCCCTGAGCGCCATCCAGAGCCTCAGTGATCCGTACCCGGTTCACCCTTTCGTGCACCCGATCCAACGCTCTCTTCAGCAGCTGGTGGACGTCGGTTCTCCGGTTAGCTTTATGTGGGTTCCTGGCCATGTCGGTATCCCTGGGAACGAAGCTGCAGATGCCGCGGCCAAGGCTGCGGTCCTCCAGCCTCGGACAGCTTCTTGTTGTGTCCCTTCATCAGATTGTAGCAGGGTCATTTGTCGGCGCAATTTGTCGCTGTGGCATGCCGATTGGGCTGCACTTACAGACAAAAAGCTTCGGGCCTTGAAACCTCTTCCCGCGGCTTGGACGTCCTCCTCACGCTCTTCTCGGCGGGAGGAGGTAGTTTTGGCCCGGTTACGAATTGGACACTGCCGGTTCAGCCATCGCCATCTGCTGACGGCTGCGCCGGCGCCGTTCTGCCCATGTGGGCAATTGCTGACGGTCCGCCACATTTTAACGTCCTGTCCGGATTTTAACACACTGCGTCTTGATCTTGGCCTGCCATGTACTCTAGATGCCATTTTAGCGGATGACCCACGAGCAGCTGCTCCCGTTCTTCATTTTATCAACTTGACAACCCTCTCTAAGGACATTTGATTATGCTGTTTTTTTAATCTTATGCCTGTCAGTCTGTCTTTAATCGTGTTTTCCGTTTCGTTGCTGTTTTAAACTTGTGACTCGCGGTGCATTCCCAAGGTAGTCTGGGCGCTAATGACCGTTGAAGTTGTGCGCCCTAAAACCACAAAAAAAACACCAATTTCATCAAAGATGGGGCGTCACTACATGTGGCTTGCCAGCTGAAAGATTTGTTTTGAGAACTTCGGTAATAACATAATCATCGCTACCATGTCCCCCGACTTAAATCTGCCTGACTTCTGGTTGTGGGAATATCTGAAAGATTGTGTTTATCAGGATGTATCAAGGAGCGTTCCTGACATGAAGGTGGTCATATAACAACATATCGCTGTTACTACACCGGATATGATAAGAGGCACTGTCGGCCATACCGTGTTGCACATTCAGCATGTTGCCAAGTCGGGAAGCCGTATTGAACACGTAACTTGTGACTATATCCTATCAGACGTGCCAGGATCACAGTTACCATGTCAGATTGCTCCTTCCTTTCCCTGCACCCACACCACATACTGCTTAAACTGCGCCGCATTTTGACATGGTGGCAGAAAGTGAACGATATTTCTCAGCATACTCCGCGAGCGCACAGATTAACGAATATTTCAGCGTCCTGCTATTTATACAGCCTGCACTACAGCAGTCGGAACGCAGTTTAAGTATGACCACCATGTATTACTAAGCGATAATCGAAATGCTTAGCAGTCGCAGGTTGCCTACCTAACTGCTTCCAGGCCAACAAAAATTTTATTTTCAGTATTTTGCTTAAGTATTAGCTGAGTTTAAAAATTAAAAATGCTGTCACCTACTCATGTTGTGGTCTTCACTCCTGAGACTGGTTTGATGCAGCTCTCCGTGCTACTACATCCTGTGCAAGCTTAGTCATATCCCAGTACTTACTTCAACCTACATCCTTCTGAATCTGCTTAGTGTATTCATCTCTTGGTCTCCCTCTACGATTTTTACCCTCACGCTGCCCTCCAATGCTAAATTAGTGATCCCCAAATGCTCAGAATATGTCCTACCAACCGGTCCCTTCTTGTCAAGTTGTGCCACAAACTCCTCTTCTCCCAATTCTATTCAATACCTCATTAGTTATGTGATCTACCCATCCAATCTTCAGCATTCTTCTGTAGCACCACATTTCGAAAGCGTCTATTCTCTTCTTGTCCAAACTATTTATCGTCCACGTTTCACTTCCACTTCCATACATGACTAAACTCCATACAAATACTTTCAGAAACGACTTCCTTACACTTAAATCTGTACTCGATGTTAACAAATTTCTCTTCTTCAGAAACACCTTCCTTGCCATTGCCAGTATACATTTTATATCCTCTCTACTTCGACCATCAGTTATTTTGCTCCCCAAATAGCAAAACTCGTTTACTACTTCAACTGTCTCATTTCTAATCTAATTCCCTTAGCATCACCCGACTTAATTCGACTCCATTCCATTATCCTCGTTTTGCTTTTGTTGATGTTCATCTTATATCCTCCTTTCAAGACACTGTCCATTCCATTCAACTGCTCTTCCAAGCCCTTTGCTGTCTGACAGAATTACAATGTCATCTGCGAACCTCTAAAGTTTTTATTTCTTCTCCATGGATTTTAATTCCTACTCCAAATTTTTCTTTTGTTTCCTTTACTGCTTGCTCAATATACAGATTGAATAACATTGGGGAGAGGCTACAACCCTGTCTCACTCCCTTCCCAACCACTGCTTCCCTTTCGTGCCCCTCGATTCTTATAACTGCCATCTGGTTTCTGTACAAATTGTAAATAGCCTTTCGCTCCCTGTATTTTACCCCTGCCACCTTTAGAATTTGAAAGAGAGTATTCCAGTCAACATTGTCAAAAGCTTTCTCTAAGTCTACAAATGCTAGAAACGTTGGTTTGCCTTTCCTTAATCTTTCTTCTAAGATAAGTCGTAAGGTCAGTATTGCCTGACGTGTTCCAGTATTTCTACGGAATCCAAACTGATCTTCCCCGAGATCGGCTTCTACCAGTTTTTCCATTCGTCTGTAAAGAATTCGCGTTAGTATTTTGCAGCTGTGACGTATTAAACTGATAGTTCGATAATTTTCGCATCTGTCGACACCTGCTTTCTTTAGGATTGCAATTATTATATTCTTCTTGAAGTCTGAGGGTATTTCGCCTGTCTCATACATCTTGCTCACCAGATGGTAGAATTTTGTCAGGACTGGCTCTCCCAAGGCTGTCAGTAGTACTAATGGGATGTTGTCTACTCCTGGGGCCTTCGTTCGACTTCGGTTTTTCAGTGTTCTGTCAAACTCTTCACGCAGTATCATATCTCCCATCTCATCTTCATCCTCTTCCATTTCCATAATATTGTCTTAAAGTACATCGCCCTTGTATAGAGCCTATATATACTTCTTCCAACTTTCTGCTTTCCCTACTGCTTTCTTCCCTACTCATTAAGAGGTATAATCTTATGTTCAATGTTTAAAACAGTAAGGCTAGTATTAGTGACATACTGTCATGAGGCAGCGTAACTGACGCCGCACAAATACACGGACTTTATTCACCCAGTATTTGAGATTGGAAGCACCTAGCGACTTCCAACAAACTTCAAGCGTAATTTCAAACTTTCCTTAACTCACATGCGCAACGTCGATTATTTAATGAACGCGTTTTTAATCAGAAGTTTAAAGCAGTTTTGTACGTGGGAGTTGGCTTCTTCAAAGAATCGGATTTACTGCCGTATACGCAATTAGTGACTGCTTGTGATTATTTACGGTCTCGGCGTGCACTGTAGTTGGCGATGTTCCGGTGGCGGTGGCGCAGTGCTGATATTGGTGATGTGCCAGTTCGGCGCCGTAAAGAGCGTCCCAAGTCTCCGGCTGCTGCCTGTTTATGCTTCGCCAGTATAGTTGGGCGGCGTCGGCTTCCCTTGGACCAGCGAGAAGAAAGCTTAAGTCGGCTGTAGGGTTCTGGAATTTACGTAGCAGCTTATCTAGATAGGTTTACTGCGAACATTTTGAGGAAGAAATGCAAGCTCCAGATTCTCAGAAATGTCTCTACAAATACTTTCAATATGCACTAGTGCGTTCTAAAGCCAAAGGCTTCACCGTACTCTCAATGAACACATTTTAAGCAGACCCCCCCAGGACCTCACTTGAGTTTGGTTCCTGGAAAAACAGCAGGATTAATCTGGTCTGTAAATTGGATGCGAAGTTCTATATCGCATTTGTGCGGTTCCATTGTGCTGCAGGTAATTACAAATGTGATTACTAGGGCAGCTTGTGTACTTAACGGTAATTTCTGCTAACTGGGAAAATGAAATGAGATTCCGTTCTCCATCCCAACTATATTGTTGGAAGCAAAAATCGGATAACTTCATGCCATAGGAATTAGTGGACCTGCAACTGGATCCATAGGGCTCCCTTTGTGATTTGTCATCGACCTTTTTAGCATTGTTCTAATTGATCACAACTATTTACACTGTTTTATTATGATTCAAACCAGTTTTATGGAAAGCGGTCATTTCCATAAATGTGTGCATTAAATTTGTTCTATTCTGGAAACCATTCGGAATAGGACATATGCCCATGTTTATCGCTCCAAATTAGCGTTCTTGTCATATCCCCGAATATTGGCCTTTCCTCCTGGAATACTGTGGTACGTGATTCAGGAAAGCGAACAGCGTGACAGGAATCTAAGCTCCTTAAGAGTTCATTCTTGTGTGTTAACATAGCGTTTGATGCGGAACTAACATGGACTATGTACCAGGCTTCGAACTTAGATTATGACTCAGTATAGTGAACAAGACCTCTCGAGTTGTCTGTTCAGATTGAAATGCATTCGTGGCTTAAGCATCAGTTGTTCGAAGTTACATTGTTAATAGGATATGCCCATATGGACTGAGATAGCCGTTAGTATGTGTAGTGGTATAAACTTCATATTCATCCATCGGTGAGCATTGTTAGTATATTTGCTGCTCGATGACGAGTTGTAAGGTGGCATAGTTTCCGTACTGAACTATGAAACACGCTTTGTATTAATGTGTTCTACGGTAAAAGTACAGGGTACGGAAAGGAAAAACTTTTAAAAGAATTTACAGGATAGTTAAGATTTCCCTTGTTTGGTGGTACGTGGTACACTTGCATGATCGTTGATAATATCAACAAAAGATATACGTTAACATTTCTTCAGATTTGACTTCGTTAATCTGATAGTCATATAATTTTTTACAAAGGCTTCCGAACTGTGTATGCGTCAGTCGAGCAACTAGGTCGTTTTAAGAGGCTACAAGGAAACAAATATCTCACGTCACTTGCACAAATGACATTTCGAGACGATACAATTTGTTAGCGGCGAGGCTGGGTTGGAGCGTGAAGTTTCGCACACTAATAAGTTTCACAACAGCAATGATTCATTCATTTGGCTGTCTTAGTATCTGACAGTATGGGTAAATATTGCTCGTGTTGCCAAGGTTGTTCAATCAGTTTGACTGTATCATTAGTAGGTAAACCATGACCGCAGAAATTAAATGGGCACAACAGGAGAAGGGGCATACTGGACTGTCTTAGACCAGGCGTGTGTTGCCTTGGTGCGGGCATACTGCTGTGAGAACTGGCATTTAGTAGGATCGTGTGCTGAGATGAGTTTGAATTTAGTTTCATGCATCAGTCGTATTTAGTGGCGCAGCATTTTTACTGCGGCAGTGACGCCAATACACACCAGACAAAGAAAATTACTGTAATTTCTCTTCTGCTGTAATAGGAAATCAGTCCGCAAGAGGACGACGTTGGCTATGGGTAGCAACGTTGTATGTGAATCGTATTCGTAACAATCTGGCGAAACTCCAGTGAACTCTGGACGTATTAAAGATCAAATATTGTTAGGGGAAAACATGGCGTACAGTTCGAAGACTTCGTAGCGCGGTTGCAACTTTCAGAAATACTGAGAATGGAATGCAGCGGAGTACTTATGTAATAAATGGAATCTAGTTAAACGTTGCAGCAGAACTAGTTCCTTCTTAATGGATATTGTATCGTTAATAAACGTAATTAGTAGGGCGTGTTTTCCGCTCTGATGTCGGCAGTTGAATGTTTTCAGTGATCAGACCCGGCTTAAAGAACAGGGTTAAGTTTGTCTTGTTTTAGTAACCAGAGTATTATTAGCTTTATAAAAATGGAGATAAACCTTACACAGTGAATTATAGTTTGTTTATACTTTGTTTAAATACGTGTTTGGACACACACTGCCAGTCTTGGCTGCCCCAATCTTGTATGGGCAACTACTTAATCATCCATTATTTCAATCAAAGTTCAATAAAGTAACACGCTACCAGCAACGAGAAAAGTGAACACGGTGTGGTTCAGCTCTACACACGGAAGGTTTGCGGTGTGTTTCTCTTAGTACCAACCTCCGAAGCTTGTTGGCATCCACCATGTCACGTTCTGGAGACATTATACACATTTGCTTAGAACAATCAGATTTTCTCATAACCTGTCGAACTGATTTTTTGGACTGGGCGTTAATTTTCGGCAAAAGTTAAATTGGAAGTTAAAACAATTGGTTCTCAATGCCCTGAAAGTTTGCACTGTCATTTATAGACGCCAAATGTTAACCCATGAGATATCTGAAGTTACATTTTGCGGCATGCATGACTTATTTAATTGTTCATTTTTATGAATAGAAATATAGTTTCCGTGTACATTTACAAATACGTATGTGCATTTAGAAAAATGTTAATTACGTAGGCGAGTGCTATTACTGGAAAAGATAAAACATATCCAAAATTCATCTCGTTCATTGCATATGCACGTACAACGTAAATAAACATAAGTGCTTCAAATAACATTAAACCTTTCGAATGCTTAGAGTGAACAAAATGTCTTTTCTGTAAGTCACGTTCGTACATTGTTCCTAAACACATCGACACGTATGCCTGTGCAGCCGACATATTTAACAATTGCAAATCCCTGTGTGTAGACAGCTATCTTAAGTTTGATAACTGTGATGCCAGTCGGGTTTTGATGTACCATGTTGAACACTGTCGCAAATTTTGTTTTTCTATATGTGTAGCAAGAACTTAAGAATGAAGTGGAATGTAATTGTTGCCGATTTTAATGTTTACGGATTCAAAAAGGTTGTCTCCGAAAATTACTCTTTCAAATACGAATTGTTACACTCATGAATAACTTTCCCGTAACAGAACGCTTGACTATTAAGTGGTTGTAGAAAAAGTTAAAGCACACGTTGAACAATAGCTTATCAGTAATACAGGACCTAAGTCAGGACGAAAACTAAGAATAAGACATTAGCTTGCCGTTCTTGCTGGACTAATGCTACACACACTCGGCTAAGCAATTCAGCATATCTGAATCTGTAAACAAACGCCTTGTTTTCTTTTTCCAGACTAGAAACTGGCGTTAATACGAGCTAGTTATAATGTAGTAATAACTTGCACTAAACGGCCTACAAATTTTCTGACCACCTGAGAGTTAACTATCTACGGAAGTGTCTGGGGGTAATTATACAGAAGCAGACTACGCAAAAAACAGTCAGGAACGCAATACTGTGAGGGAGGCTTCAATTAAACATTAAGATTCGGCGCACGATTAGGATAGCACCATATAGTAACCTGTAAGTCAGACGAAAAGCGCTGAGACACCGATGTCTTATGGGAAGTGTCAGCGGTACGAAACTGTCGGTCACACGTAGAGGGCGTGGCCGACTACCGGATTTGGATTCTGGTATAAATAGCGTTGCGTTGTCAGCAGTATCATTCACAATCCAAGCACCAAGAATGATTATCGTGGATCTCCACATGTCACTGAAATAACGTGCGACAGAATGGAATCCTAAACTCTTTAATTCCTCAGTTTATTGGTACTTGGGAGGAAAGTCTGACCAAGGAATGGGGATATGATAATAGCAGATTGAAGTTAATGTTCTGCAAGCTGTGTCGGTGAGAAACAGTAACTGAGCACATAACTGTCTGTTACTGATCTTCATACTTTGAAGCTTTTGCCAGATATAATTAGAATTACCTTGTGGCGACTGTGAAAAGGTATTGTCTGCAGTAGCTTGTACAGCGTTTCGCCGCGAAAGCTGCACCCAGTTTCCTACCACGAACGTCTACCCACACCAGCAGCGCCCACGCACACGACTGTTTACGTATGCTTAGCGGCTACGTTACTCATCGCTTTAGTTAACAGCAAAGGCAATTTTTTTAATTTGTTGTAAGAAACACTCCGTTTGTCACTGATACAGTGAATATAATTTGTCAGCATATTAGGTTGTGTATTAATTTCGTAAAACCATCGCTTTATCTAATTTCGATATAAAGCTGTGCTACTATCCACTGTAAGATGGGTGCCACAGAGCACCTAATGTACCAGAAGTACACAACCCATCCCTTCCTCCTTCGCAAAGTTCGCAGATAGCACTGAGGAAAGAGAATTGTCCATAAACATCTTCATAACTAAGAGTTTCCCGGGGTATGTGGGAACTGTTTATCGACTCGTAAGTTTTCCATAATCTCGCAGCGAGAAGGTAAAGATTTCTTACAGAGGGTAGTAGTCCCATGTCAGTCATATTCTGGCTGTGCTACATACTAATATCTAAAGACCTCGATGTCATACTCAAGCTTAACACACAGTACCTTCGTAATGCTCGGAACGTCTCGTTTGCCGCCAGTGTAAAGATCGAATGGGTTACCCTAGTTATCCATTGAGCAAGCGTAGAGGAAAAACTGATCACGGTGAAGTCCAGCTAGTTAACATCGCAAACTTACTTCATTGTAAAGATAATGTTCAAAAGATTCAGAGCATCCCAATAGTCAGCCTTAAATTTTGCTATAGGCAAAACTTAATATAGCGAAGTTAAAAGGTATAATAACGGTCTACGTCACCAATAACAGGTTTCACACAGTCGTCCGGCCGTTTTGAGTGTGGCTTTACATCGTCGGTTCTGCTACCCTTATTTGTCAAACTGCTGGTGTTAGGTTCAGCATTTTAAAGCTACAGAAAATAGTTCGTTTTGCGCTATCTAGTGGGTCCTGAATGGCTGGCTAGTGAAATAGCCGAAGACATGAATCGTAGCTCAATCTTTCTTGCTTGTATGGCGGACGTCAAATTACACATTACAGTACCAAATCTGTCGTTCAGTGGAATGATTCGTGTACATTGCTAACGATAGTATGAGGCTACGAACACAAGTAGGGTTCTCTGACGAGGCCATTTGGTTAGAAAATGTCAGAATGGACGCAAATTACAAATCAGATACACATACATTTTGCTTAATCATTACTTCGTGTCATCAAAGCTCTTCTGTTACTACATACACAGAATTTTGATTCCTGATAACACAGAAGTGGAAATTTTCTTAACTTTGTTAAAAACCTAGATTTAAGGTAATTGCACCGGAAAAAGCGCTGTACTGTTGTTACAAAAACCCATTAGTAAGTTCGAATCTTCAAGGCAAGGGAGTGCGAGACTGTGCTACATTTTGCATTGTGGAAATCCTAATCTTTAGGTTTGCAAGTAGCCACTGTTGAATGCCACAGTAGTATGGAAAGCATTACTTTCCAGGCTCCATGAACGTCACTGAGTGGTTTCCCATGAAGGTGATTGACTTTCTCGGCTTCAGTGCATCAAGTTTCTCGTTGCTGCGGCTTGAGGCTGTTACAGCCTTCCTGTGCCTTTCCAAATTAAAAAACGTAGACAGTATTAAACATCTAACAATCAGTTGAAGATACAACAAAAAGCAAAGACGTTGAGGAACTTAGACTAATGATGCACGTAGGATATATGCGTGCTACTGTGCGAAGAGACAATTGGTCATATTTCCTAAAGTGAGACCTTTAGACACCCATCGTATTGTTCATTCGTAGTCACAAGCAAATTGGGTGGGACACACGTCAGTTGTGTGTTTAGCTGGGACTCAATGTGGATACCTAATTTTGCGGCTATTGGACTAAAATCCTACAGGGCTACACAGTAGGACTTAATTTGCAGTTATTTCCTCTTCCGCACCTTCAAAATTCCACAGCGGTATTTCCTGATTCACGAGCGATGACGGTTCGCGCAGGTCTAGGCACGGACTGGGATTGGATTGTTGCCGGTTCCAGACGACAGTTGTGATACGGGCATACACGTCCTTTGCGCTTGAAAAAAGCGTGTATCCTGCAAATTATCTCGCCTGCTTATTTAAAATTTGTCGCTTATCACCATCATCAGCAACAACTCGCAACAAATTGAATAAAAATTCACTAACTCGCTATGATCACGTTGAATGCTCGCACTGACAGACATTTACAGCAGAGTGCTCTGGTGCTTACTTGACGCTTATTAGCTGTCGGAGAATGCGTACGTAGGTGCGCAGAACGAGCCTAAACTCGACCGCCAGCGTTCGTGTCTAACTACAGCATCCCTGACAATGATTAGACTAATATCCTTGAGACAGCACTTGACGTTGTAGAATAGAAACTTGTGATCTCACTTGAATGTAAGTTGCCCCTTAAGCAGTGCCACATAAAGTACACCTATGGGCAGTTTCTCTGGGAATTTGTCTGACGTTGTTCACACTACCTGTAAAAGGCAACTCACTCTGAAGTCCTGATTACTAACAGTCTCGTACTATACGTAGATTCTAAATCTGCTTTCTGAAAACTACCACGTCGGAGGCTTGGTTAGGGAAGTTTTCCAACTACGATGAGTCAATGCTCTGCGACGAACAACTGCTGTCATTCGACATGCTGTATAAAGGCCCCCCCCCCCCCCTTAAACTTAACTGTGTATGACCAACTATGTGCGTGGGAGGTACTCTCCAACGCACACTCCATTACGATATTGCAGTGTCTGTGTTCTAATTACGATGCAAAGTTTCTTTGGACATGCATGCACTTCCACTGCGGCGGCTACATCTATGAGGTCGCCGCCTCCGTCTTCCCTGATTTCGCAGAATCCGACGCCGCCACTCCTTGTTCAGCCGATTATCATCCATTCGCCTGACTAGATAAGCCGCCCAGATCCATTTCATTTTATTAATTGGAGTCATCTAAATTCCGTTCATGGGTCAATTTTCTTCTCCAGTCTCCCCTAGTAATTGCCAACATGGATATATCCATTGCACGCTGAGCAGCTCGCAGTGATACTTTTTCGCAATAATCCTGTCATTGACTTCAGTCAGAACTACTAATGGACATTAGCGTTTTGCTTTTCCTTACATCGGAGGCTGTTCTGAAAGCAATGACCCACTCAGGTAAAATAGCTTGTTCTTTACATCTTCCCGTCTGTCTTACGTTGCCCTGAATATAAAACACAAGTGGTTCTTTGACTTCGTTAACTTACAGTACTTCTTTCTGATATGTGCTGCACATTGTCACATTGCAGATAATTTTCAGTTATTCTTTGTTACTGTATATGTACTTCTTCCTTTCGTTGTTGGTTTTTCCACTTCGGGCGCATAAAACAGTAAAACGTTACTAGATCAATTTAGACGATTGACGCTTCTTAAGTTTCAAAGTTCATGGATGCTGCTACATGAACTATATCTTCTCATTGTGAATGCACACTGCTCCAGTAAGTTTGCCAAGAAACTCGGAACTTGGGTCGTCAGTCTGACGTGGTTGCCCAGCAGCTGAGGCAAACATAGCTGCTTATACATGACATTAATGGATTGAACATGTCACTTCCTAAGACTTAAGAGATTCGTCACGGAGTCAAATTCTGATACCGAATGTTATCCGGTGTTGTAGCCACAAAAACTGGAAACAGGGAGATTAACGATCCTGCTGTCTGTTTAATATTGCCTTGGGAAAGATTACATTCGGTCATCAGTACAAGGGGTCCTGTCGTGTACAAATCGTTCTGGCATATGCAGATACCGATATTACCGTAAGAACGCAAATAGCAATAAAAGGAGCCTTTATGAGTTGTTTATGCGTCGTACAGAACGGTAAGGGGAGGTGGACCAGAATGGTGCAGCAACTGTCGTTGTGGAAAAGCTGGACAGGAGCAGAAATGTTTAGCGAACAAGTTAACACATCAGAAGATTTATTTAACTTGTATTTCTCAGTGTACGAAGACTAGTTACAAAATAATTAAGCAAAAAAGTCTAGCAATCTGTCAAAGAGCACATGTCTGAGCCGCGAGTGGGCGGTGTCCGTGTACCGAAGTTCCTCAGAATGCGATTGGGCCCTGGGGCTGCCTTTGGCTGTCCCATACTGCAGCGGCAGAGAGCGCTCGTGGTACAGAGCTGCTACAGAAGTGGCTCAGTGGGTGTGTGCCCCACTGAGTCTGCTAGATCCTGTATGACTGCTACTGGCGTCTGACGGAAACTTGAAATTCTTTTGCCATCTTTGATGCTCGTAGGGTGATAACGATACGTGATACAACAATATCTTAAGTTTTTAAAGAGGAACTGATAGAAAAAGGGAAAACTAAGTATATGCCTGTAACTAAGAACATGCAGATGAGCCCCATTCGTAGAAACTGGTTTTTATGTGTAGTTTCACGTACCATGGACCTAAAACAAAAAACAATGTCAACCCTTAAATAAAAAATGAATATTGTCCTCAAGTGCTGATGTGGCTTCAGAAAACATTTGAGATACAGGCTGCTGTTCAGGAGAACTACACTGCCGTGTAAAACCTGAATGACATTTCACAATGCAGACAACTGAGACATGAAACGTTAGTGAGGGCTGGAAGGTTCAGACAGGAATGTGCAGCCATGTGGACTCGTGCTGTGACCCGATGTCCTACGTTTCTCTGTTGAGGACCCATGGCGTGAACAGCTCAATCGAGGTAGTTAAACAATTCTCGATTGAGTTTGAGTCTGGGGTGTTTATTTTCCAGGTGAGTACGAGAAACTCATCCTGGTGCTCTTCGAACCATGTAGGTACACTGCGAGCTGTGACACTTGGAGTTGTTGTGCTGGTAGGCCTCATTTTGGGGAGGAAAGAGGAACTGCATGTAGGAGTGGACGTGGTGCTCAAGGGTGGATACATAGTTGCGTTGATCCACCGCGCCTTCTCAAATGAATAGATTACCAAGGGAATTCCACAAAAACATTTCTCAGACTACAAAGCTCGCTCCTCTGTCCTGGACGTGTCAGATTATTGCTGAGCGATTTTCATATCGTACATGCCGTCTGTCTGATGGAAGTCCCGTATTGCTCAGAGCCATTTGAACCATTTTTTGTTTTCTGCGTCCCCCGACATGCTTCATATTTCCTCCGCTGGTAGTGCGGCCAC
The DNA here is from genome assembly GCF_021461395.2 of Schistocerca americana. Classification (NCBI taxonomy): domain Eukaryota; kingdom Metazoa; phylum Arthropoda; class Insecta; order Orthoptera; family Acrididae; genus Schistocerca; species Schistocerca americana. Next base: position 151,949,310 of record NC_060126.1, on the reverse strand, counting down.
CTGCCGTCTGTAAGTGGTTAATCTATGTTGTTGTCGAACAGACGGTGCCCACATTGACTGAACCCGTGTATGCCGTATGAAGTTTGTGATGTCGAAGCTAACATATGGTACTGAAAACTGACACTAACGAAATTGGTTGCAAAGCAACTTGGCATATTCGGAAAATAGGTCTTAGACGAATTCTTGGGCAATTAGTAGTGTCTGGAGGAGATTAAAGAATGTATTGTACGAGATACCAAAAAAGGAATAACGCCCTTGGCGGATCTTATGTAGTACACATTTCTGCCGCTAGCCGTGTATACAGCAACTGATTGCTATTTCAGTGCCGGCTGTGTTGTCGACCAGGCTCGTCTGTCAAGCTGCAGTCATTTTTTGTGAACGTTATTTTTTAGTTTTTTATGGTAAGTTTAAGTGAAAAAAGTGCAGCTTTGAAATTTTGTTTTCTACTCAATAAAAATGCTGGTGAAACTATTTTAATGTTGAAATCATCTTGCCAAGATGACTCTACGTGAAAAGCTCATGAACTGTGGCACAGTCTTTCACAGAAGGCAAAGGCCCTCAAAGGGATGGTCTTCACTGCACTTGTAAACTGACAACGTGAGCCGAATGAGGGGCAGTAAATAAAGCCTACGTTGAATGTTATGTGGACACTGAAGTGGACTCGAAAACGTTCTTTAGTTGTTAAGACGGATAAGGGGGTTTTGTAGGTGTAGCCTAAGTTCGGTCGGCGGCAGCGGCGGGGAAGTCTTTGTTGGCGTGGATGGCAGCGCAGCAGACGGCTGGCGGTCGTTGGCGCTGCCGGAAGTGAGCGCGCTAGCGTGCGCGGCCCAGCGCGTCGCAGACAATGGCGGCGAGACGCCTCGCCTGCCCTAGCCGGCTGTGCGTGCGCCGGACACAGCGCTACCAGTACAGGTGCTGAAGCGTATCTCTTCAACATTCCTTGCTCGCAGTGTGTCCGGGTTAAACATGAAGGTTGTTCCTCTGACATGCTGGATTGCCCTCAAGTGATGGCGCAAATTGTCCGTTAGGCCGGTATTACACTATGAAATTTGACAAAAATTTGATCAAAGATACGATGAAATATTTTTTATTGGCTCCTAGCATACAAACTTCTTATCATTCACAGATAAATGTACTGACACACATAGCGAGGTAACATTTTTTCCTTCGTCATACAGACCGTTTTGGGCACACATTCAGGTTTTCAGATGAAAATTATTGTAATGAGATTACAAAACACAATTGATCACTAAATATTGATATAATTCTTTAGGATGAAATATTAGTCAAATTTGACAAAGATCTTTCTCGTGACGCTAAAAAGGGGCATTACACTGTCATATATTTCGTCAAAGTTAAAGATGGCTGACAACTACTTGTTATTAAGTGCAGCAGTTGCATGTACCACAATTGCACTGTGTGCATATGTGGGAGAGAAATGGGAAAAAAAGGAAACGTACCTGGGTGAAGACGTGGGTTTTATATGCAGAGACGATAAAGGCATTCAACAAAACTTGTTCGTGAGCTTGTAGTGGAGGACGTAAAGTCGTGTATAAATTACTTAAAAATGGATGAGCATACACTTTAATATATGTTCAGTGAAGTCTATCCTCATATCACAAAGCACAATACTCACTGAACTGCTATATTTGCAGAAGACAGGCTCGCTGTAACACTGATTCCTTGCTACAGGAGAGGGTTAGCTTAGGTCTCCAATCTTCTTAATCTATTTTTGTATTCAGGGTGTCTCACGTTGTAAAGCGCCTCATCAGCTTCATACATATATACTACTTTTGTAGTTGTCTGGACACACCAATTGTATTTACCAGCCGTGTTTATAAACACACTACAGAGACAGAACGCTGCAGCGATGCTAACGCTCCACGTGGTAACATGCCACATTGCAGTGAATAGAAGAGACTTTCATTATTAAATCTGTAGCAAGGCCCTAGATTTGATCAAATTTGACGACAGACGAGATTTGACAAAGTGCACTATTACACAAACTACTGTGACAAAAAATTTGACATCAACTTTGACAAAGAAATTTGATAGTGTAATATCGGCCTTACTCAACTGTTGTAGATCCGAAGAACATGAGTCATGCGAAACATAACGTGTGAGCTCTCTTTACATGACGTGCTAAAATCTAGCCGCGGATCCAGGCTTCGGTTCTTGGAGGATCAGAACATCACTACAAAACAGGGTGCTTAAAGTTTCCCATCGCTGACTTTCAGGGGCTGTAGAGGTGACATAGTTTTGATAAGGAATCCATGCCCGGGAATGTACCGTTCGAATTTAAAAAAATAAAAATTCGAAGATTGAATTGTTCCAAATCTCCCATTTCACGGTACGCGCACGAACTGAGATGAGGTAGCCATTCTAAGTCCCCCGTTATAATTCTCACATCACGTGGCATCTTCAGACTACAACAACGGCTGCGAGAAATTGGTACGTTTGGAACTAAGGGGGTTGGCTGTGGTGCCCCACGTACCTTTAGACAATGGCGTCGATTTCGTCAAGTAGAAGAATTCGAGGAAAAGTCCTACAGCACACAGGTCGGAGCTAATTGTCTCCATTGTGTGCGGGGAATGGAAAGTAATCAGGTCCTCAAACTGATTTTACAGCCAAACGGTACATTTCTGGACATTGGTTCCTTATCGAAACTTCCTCTAAGTCCCCTCTACAACACTTACAAGTCTGTAATAGGAGTTTCGAATCGTCCTGTATTCACTGTAATGACAACGTGTAACGTTTCACAGACGCACAAGATTTTAATACACTGCAATTAAAAACTAAAACTTCCTTATTTTACACAATCTGAAGTCTAAGTGTGACATCATATTATCAGTCCAAAAGTGTTGCCAATAGGAACACAGATTTGCTTGCAGTGGCTATACGAGCGTGTAAATTAGAATGCTGTTTGTCAATCATTGTATGCGTTTATGAAGTCAGTCTCAATTTTTTCCTGTAGTTTACAATGTTTATATTTTGCCTTCACTTACTCAACTTACTGTAGTCGGCCAGTTCCAGCTACAGGCGATCAGGTGAGTGCAGTATTCACACTTTAAAAGCTTCTGACTCGGTACCACACGGCTCATTAGCGAAAGTACGATAATATGGAGTAACAAACTAAAATTGTTGCTACATTGAAGGTATCTTGGCACAGTGGGCACAGAACTTTACCCTGGTTGGCGAGTAAACATGTGTAAAAGTCACACAGTCTGCTGTAGGAACTATTAGGTCATTTGATATTCCCTTTGGGTGTCTCTTTGTATACTGATAACTTGGCGGACGGAGGATGGTGCGTTGTACCGCTAAATCGGTCTCCCGGCCCACTCGCAAAGGGGGCGAGGGAGAAGCGCTGTCCATATGCTTCCGTAAGACACCCGATTTCTCTCGTCTTCGCGGTCATTACGCGAAATAAGTTAGTGGCAGTGGGTTTTTTCAGCATTGTCGCAAATACCTGTTCCCTAAATTTTCTTAATAGTTTAGTGGAAAAACTTCACTCCAGGGATGCCCATTTGAGTTCACGCAGCTTTTTCGTAATAACCGCTTGTTGATCGAATCCGTCGGTAACAAATCTAGCAGCTCACCTCTCAGTTGCTTCGATGACTTTCCTTTAGTACAGCAGGTGGGGATACCAAACATTGCAGCAGTATTTAAGAATGGACGACATTGTTCTATACGCGGTCTCCTTAATAGTAGAAATTTTCCAGTAAACCAGTCACCATTCACTATTCCTACTGCCGTCAAGATGTGCTCCTTCCATTTCATTCCGCTTGCAATGTTTCGTCTAGAATCTAGATGTTCGCTGGACATGTTGTTGAGCCGCGCACATCTGATTCTGTTTTCGAACATTGTTGTCGAAGATTGTTGTTCTTATCCATCTGCTTTAACATAGTTTTTGTGTATTAACCAGACTGCCACGTATCACGCCAAATATAAACTTGTCCCTCAACGACAGTTCTTTCCCATGCACTACAGCGTCATCAGAAAACAGTTGCAGATTGCTCCACATACCTATCAGTAACTCGTTTTGAGTGGCCCTGTCCAACCTCACTTGGGCACTCGGGCCGACAGTCTGCAGCTCGTGGTCTCGCGATCGCGTTCTCGCTTCCCGAGCACGGGGTCCTGGCTCCGATTCCCGGCGGGGCCAGGGATTTTCACCTGCCTCGAGATGACTGAGTGTTCGTGTTGTCCTCATCATTTCCTCCTCATTCATGAAAGTGGCGAGATTGGGCTGAGCAAAGGTTGGGAATTTGTACGGGCGCTGATAACCGCGCAGTTGAGCGCCCCACAAACCAATTATCATCGTGCCGACAACCTTGTCTCTGAGGAATACTCTCAGTTAAGGGCATGGTACTGGGTTCTTAGAGCCATTCACATGTATGAGAACGAATTCCATTTGTTGGACGTTTAAGCACTCTGCCATGGTTCTGAGAAAGAGCAAGCTGAATTTTTCACGAGTGATACTTCCAAAATCCGTGCCGACTTGTGACCAGAAACGATTGTCTGAAGGAAATTATGTCCAATATGCCAGAAAACCGATGTTAAGGATACTGGTCTGTACGTTTGCAGGTCGCCCTTCTACGCTTCATATACAGAATTCAGGTGCGCTTTCTTCCAGACGTTTGGGCCTTTGCGTTTTTCCAACTCCTTCGTTCGCTTAGTGAGTTTACGTAGGATCAAAATTTTCTAGGGTTCTCGGTAATATCGTTTCCTAACATGTAACGGAGCAAGTTGTGTGCTCAAAGTATCGATGTTCTTATATGCACAAATTTCCGACTATCGGAACCATTACAAAGGTCTGACTACTTGTGCTTTCTTGAGTATGGCGTAAAAATTGGCAACTTGCTGCTTTAAATGTACAGAAATATAACACTTCATGCTTCACAGACCCCAGAATAGTATCCTGCCACTAAGTCACAATGGGAATACGTGAACTTGTCCAGATAACCAGTGTGTTCATATTTCGAGAAGTGCGAGATGCATCCAGACAGTAAGTGTCGATGACGGATAAAAGAAACAAATATTAGTAAGAAATATTTATTGGAGTATTTACTTAGATTAACTGGCTACTTCTCAACATAATCGCCATCACTGAGGTATCACAATCAGTTGTATGCCCATGTCATGAGTCCTCCGCCAATGTCCGGAGCCATTAAGTTCATTCAGTCTCATCAGCTGTCTCAGGAAACTTTCGTACTAGTAAACGTTTCATAGAACAGAAGAGATGACTTTGCGCAAAGTCGAGACTGTGGTGTGGATGGTCGATTATCTCCCATCCAAGCAGATTTAACTCATTTCGCGTGGCGTTGGCAGTATGAGGCCTCTTGTCAACATTACACATCTGCGTTCTGGTTCTGCCAAATTGCTTGCCGCTCACTTTTCATCACTTCCTGTGTCAACAGACACGGCCGGCTCCTACTGCCTTAGACGTGAATATTGGTATGTACTTCAGCGATTGCCTGCACAATCGTCTGACCGACCATACTGTCGCTCTTAAATTGGTGTCCATACGCGTGGCACAATTTGCGATGGACCTCTACTGGAGAGTGCTTCTGAGGGTGTAAAAATCAGGTAACCGCGCGAACCGCTGTTGGCGAGATATTGTATCAGATCAGCCATTTTATCCCAAAACTGCCTTCGGGATGCACGTCGTGTGAAAAAGAGTGATTACTTAGGCCCAATCGTGGGTAAAGCTGGTGGTAGACGTTGCATTTTCAGAGTACCCCACCAATGAATCAGGCTACAAAGTAGAAAACTTAAACAATTGGAGTCTCACTTAGAATATTTTTAAAGCTTGTGGGATCAATATAAGGGTGTAACAAAAACGTACGGCAGAATTTGATGGACATATTGTCACACGTAGGTGAAAAAATTGTTACATGAACAAGGGTCTGGAAACGTGTTTCCATGTTCATTTTCTCCAACTCATTCATTACAGGAAAGACATACGAACAGAACGCGCCAGCGTACCACATGCAACTTTTTCTCACAGATCTTCAATGTGTCCTACATGGGCATCAATACATGCATCAACCCGCCGTCGTAGTGACTATCGGATGTGCTGATGTCCTCCTGGTGCATTGAGTATGGTTTCGTAGCCTTCCATAATACGGGCAAGGAGACACTGAACATCTTATACTGAGATTCCATACACAAGAGCTTTCAAATGCCGCCTCCCCACAAATGAGTAAAGTTGGTTTAGGTACGGAGGGCGTGGACGTCAGCCAATTGGTCCGTCTGTACTTATCAGTCAGCGAATCTGTTGTTTAGCGCTAGAGCCACTGCCGTAAACTAATTCATACATCAAATGGGCATCTGCCATACTTGCATTTAAACACACTGCAATTGCACGAACCAAGTGTGTGATTAACACTATATGATAAACCGTGTGCTTGAAGCGGCCGTACTGATCTCTGGAACAGATATACAGGGTTTCCATGAAGTCCCTTTACAATTTCAAAATTTAGTTAAAACGGCAGTTGTTAAAATATTTCAACGTTTCTTTTATTGTAATCAGTGTTTATTAAACACTGTCAAATCTTTTGTAGACCTCTATATGGGCGCCTTTAGTTGCACGAAAAACATAAAGACGGTACTAGATTTCTTGCCATGTTCGCTGTAGCATAGCGTCATCAATGGTGGCAGTGGCATTACGAATCCTTCACTTAGTCAGCAATGTCCCGTATCTGTTTATTCACTATTTTTTGCATATCCCCATAAAGTCAAAGGGAGTGATACCTGGCGAACGCGGTGGCCAAGGAATCGGCCCATCCCTCCCAGTCCATCTGCCTGTAAATGATCGAGGAACCGATGAACATGCAGTCCCCAATGTGGTGGTGCACCATCTTGCTGGAAAACAATAGTTGGTTGTAAGTCAGTTGTGGTGCTACATATTTGGTCAGAAGGTCGAGGTAAAAATGTGCAGTAATTGTTGACTCGAAGAAAAATGGAACAATTATTCGGTTGCACATGATTTCACACATTTACTTTTGAACTTTACCGGTGAAGCTCCCTGGTAACATGGGAATGTTCCCATCCCCCAGATTCTCACAATGTGTCTGTTTAATGTCCCAGAAACAAACTCGCTTGAGGAATGTTTCATCCTCCCAAAGGCTTTCCAGCATGTTGAATGCACCCGGTTCGTTTTGGCTTGTCATTTGGCTCAAGTGTCTGTAACAGTTGCACTTCTTAAGCGTACAACCGTAAGTTCTTGTGGAGGACCTTACGCACAGTTGAACATGGTAGTTCAAACTGTCTGGCAGCAGTCCGGATGGACTTCGTAGGTGAGAGTGAAGACGTTTAAAACGCAATCGGTGTTTTCCTCGGATGTTCTTGGTCGCCCGCTCCTCCCTTTATCCAACACTGTCCCTGTCTCCATAAATTTTGTGCTACGCACAGATTGAAGAGCGCGATGGTGGATCTCTTCCATACTTCGTTCTGAAGTTTCGTTGAGTCTCAACATCCAATTTTGTCTCACTAACCCAGAACACACATTGTGCCTTGTCTTGAGGAGATGCCATTTTATAGAGGTTCAGTTTCTTCCATCAACAGAGTATCTGAAACTCAATTTTAGTACATATAAAACCTTTAGTAAAGTGTTTATAATAAAAGAAATTTTGCTAAAATATTTCAGCAACTGCTTTTGAAGTTGTAAAGGGATTTTATGGACACCGTTTATTACCTTTAAACAAACAATGATGTGCGTCGCATGGCAACAGGCAGGGACATCTAAAACAACACTGGCCTTGCGCAACGTAATCAGACGTAACAAAGAATGCATGTTCCCCATGATTCTAACATTCTGATCTTGTATGTTTTCCTATGATTGAGCTACAGAAAGACTTGTAACAACGAAACAAAACGTTTCCAGGCCCATGTTCACATAATTTCTTCGTCTACGTGTGAGGAATGTGTCCTGCAACTTTGGGCCACACATACATGCCATACATCCTGTAGAATAAGTCTAACGGATATTGATCGTCCACAGCGCGCAGCACGAATAGTAACCGGTTATTTGACCGGTGGAGAGCCTAATGCTAATGCTGAAAATGTTTGACAGTATTTCATGCCCTACGAAAGCTTAAGTAGACATCTGCGAAACAACATTGAGGAATCCAGGAAGGACCAAAAGTGGTTGTCCAGGATAAAATTATCAGTCGCAAATTTTTATTATGCTTTACCAGTTTCGACAAATTAGTCGTCTTTAGAAGACTAGTATTGGTTTAGCAGAGGTCAGTATCTTCTTCATAGGGGGATAATGGCAGATTGACAGTTTATGGTAACTGAATCACATCTATGTATCTGTTGTCACAGCACAAAGACATATAGATGTGATTCGGTTGCTGTAAATTGTCAGTCTGTTTAAAATAATTACATACAATGTATACATTTATGGACATATGACATTACGCTTCTTTGAAGATACTGACATCTGCTAAACCAATACTATTTATAAAGATAACATGTCGAAACCGGTAAATCATAATAAAAATTCATTTGCAACTGATGACTGAATTTTATCCTAAAAAATACATACTAAAGTTGCTGAAAATTAGACATTAATAAACTAATAAAATTACCTGTCCATCGGTCCCGTAAATGCTGTGAAGACAAGATTGATTGTAGCCTCACTAAGGTATTTAAGCAAACATTCTTCTCGCACTCCGAACGCGAACGGAACTGGAAGATTTCACAATATGCTATCAAATAGGAAGTACCCTCTGCCATGCATTTGAGTGTAGTTGTGAGTGTATATGTAGACAAAAGTTTTGTTGGTGTTTGACGTTTGTATCTTCTCAACATGGTCATCTTAATGGTGGTCTCAGGAGCTTAGTACCTTCCACGGCGCCGCAGTCTACAGCAGACTAATCGGCACCTCATACAATGTAGGTCTATTGACTTATTTCCCAGAAGCTATGCAGATAAACTTCCGCTGTGGTGCTTTGGCCATAGCACATTGCATTATGTTTCACAGTTAAATTACATTTGCAGCATCCTTCTTACTTACCATAACTGATATAGACATCTGCCAACTGCTCACTATATCATTCGAACTTCGATAAGGATTTTTCAAAATTTATTAAAATATTTATGGGATTTACTACGCTCATGACAATCACTGATTCTAAAATAGAGACCGCGATAGTAACGAAACCAAGTAATCTAGTTAGCTTGGAATGCTGTATAAAGCCTGTAGGAAATTTCTGCACTCGGTTCTATTCACATGTGAAGCAAAAGCGGTCCGAAAACCAATAACTCATACCGTGAAACTTTGATCTTCCGTGGCCTAAACGGCAGGTGGGTAACTTCAATGACGCCCTTATTTTGTCTGACACTTGTGATACATTAAAAGAAATCATGTGGGGCCAAATAGAATTTAATTCTTACCATTCGTGGTTTGGAAATGTTTGCCATATAATCAGGAGCTGACTAGTTGTCAGGATTGAGGCTTCTGTTATGTAGCAGTGCAGTAGCATTCTAGAAGTGGCATCGAAAAACAGCTGTAAGAAAAGAGAAGGGATCGCCTTTAAAGATCAGATAATCTTATTCGTAGTCTTACTGTGACATGAAGAGGGGCAGCAGCCTTTTCAGTAGTTGCAAGGGCAACAGTCTGGATGATTGACTGATCTGGCCTTGTAACAATAACCAAAACGGCCTTGCTGTGCTGGTACTGCGAACGGCTGAAAGCAAGGGGAAACTACAGCCGTAATTTTTCCCGAGGGCATGCAGCTCTACTGTATGATTACATGATGATGGCGTCCTCTTGGGTAAAATATTCCGGAGGTAAAATAGTCCCCCATTCGGATCTCCGGGCGGGGACTACTCAAGAGGATGTCGTTATCAGGAGAAAGAAAACTGGCGTTCTACGGATCGGAGCGTGGAATGTCAGATCCCTTAATCGGGCAGGTAGGTTAGAAAATTTAAAAAGGGAAATGGATAGGTTGAAGTTAGATATAGTGGGAATTAGTGAAGTTCGGTGGCAGGAGGAACAAGACTTCTGGTCAGGTGACTACAGGGTTATAAACACAAAATCAAATAGGGGTAATGCAGGAGTAGGTTTAATAATGAATAGGAAAATAGGAATGCGGGTAAGCTACTACAAACAGCATAGTGAACGCATTATTGTGGCCAAGATAGATACGAAGCCCACACCTACTACAGTAGTACAAGTTTATATGCCAACTAGCTCTGCAGATGACGAAGAAATTGAAGAAATGTATGATGAAATAAAAGAAATTATTCAGATTGTGAAGGGAGACGAAAATTTAATAGTCATGGGTGACTGGAATTCGAGTGTAGGAAGAGGGAGAGAAGGAAACATAGTAGGTGGATATGGATTGGGGGACAGAAATGAAAGAGGAAGCCGCCTGGTAGAATTTTGCACAGAGCACAACATAATCATAACTAACACTTGGTTTAAGAATCATGAAAGAAGGTTGTATACATGGAAGAACCCTGGAGATACTAAAAGGTATCAGATAGATTATATAATGGTAAGACAGAGATTTAGGAACCAGGTTTTAAATTGTAAGACATTTCCAGGGGCAGATGTGGACTCTGACCACAATCTATTGGTTATGACCTGTAGATTAAAACTGAAGAAACTGCAAAAAGGTGGGAATTTAAGGAGATGGGACCTGGATAAACTAAAAGAACCAGAGGTTGTACAGAGATTCAGGGAGAGCATAAGGGAGCAATTGACAGGAATGGGGGAAATAAATACAGTAGAAGAAGAATGGGTAGCTTTGAGGGATGAAGTAGTGAAGGCAGCAGAGGATCAAGTAGGTAAAAAGACGAGGGCTAGTAGAAATCCTTGGATAACAGAAGAAATATTGAATTTAATTGATGAAAGGAGAAAATATAAAAATGCAGTAAGTGAAACAGGCAAAAAGGAATACAAATGTCTCAAAAATGAGATCGACAGGAAGTGCAAAATGGCTAAGCAGGGATGGCTAGAGGACAAATGTAAGGATGTAGAGGCCTATCTCACTAGGGGTAAGATAGATACCGCCTACAGGAAAATTAAAGAGACCTTTGGAGATAAGAGAACGACTTGTGTGAATATCAAGAGCTCAGATGGAAACCCAGTTCTAAGCAAAGAAGGGAAAGCAGAAAGGTGGAAGGAGTATATAGAGGGTCTATACAAGGGCGATGTACTTGAGGACAATATTATGGAAATGGAAGAGGATGTAGATGAAGATGAAATGGGAGATACGATACTGCGTGAAGAGTTTGACAGAGCACTGAAAGACCTGAGTCGAAACAAGGCCCCCGGAGTAGACAATATTCCATTGGAACTAATGACGGCCGTGGGAGAGCCAGTCCTGACAAAACTCTACCATCTGGTGAGCGAGATGTATGAAACAGGCGAAATACCCTCAGACTTCAGGAAGAATATAATAATTCCAATCCCAAAGAAAGCAGGTGTTGACAGATGTGAGAATTACCGAACTATCAGCTTAATAAGTCACAGCTGCAAAATATTAACACGAATTCTTTACAGACGAATGGAAAAACTAGTAGAAGCCAACCTCGGGGAAGATCAGTTTGGATTCCGTAGAAACACTGGAACACGTGAGGCAATACTGACCTTACGACTTATCTTAGAAGAAAGATTAAGGAAAGGCAAACCTACGTTTCTAGCATTTGTAGACTTAGAGAAAGCTTTTGACAATGTTGACTGGAATACTCTCTTTCAAATTCTAAAGGTGGCAGGGGTAAAATACAGGGAGCGAAAGGCTATTTACAATTTGTACAGAAACCAGATGGCAGTTATAAGAGTCGTGGGGCATGAAAGGGAAGCAGTGGTTGGGAAGGGAGTAAGACAGGGTTGTAGCCTCTCCCCAATGTTGTTCAATCTGTATATTGAGCAAGCAGTAAAGGAAACAAAAGAAAAATTCGGAGTAGGTATTAAAATTCATGGAGAAGAAATAAAAACTTTGAGGTTCGCCGATGACATTGTAATTCTGTCAGAGACAGCAAAGGACTTGGAAGAGCAGTTGAATGGAATGGACAGTGTCTTGAAAGGAGGATATAAGATGAACATCAACAAAAGCAAAACAAGGATAATGGAATGTAGTCGAATTAAGTCGGGTGATGCTGAGGGAATTAGATTAGGAAATGAGGCACTTAAAGTAGTAAAGGAGTTTTGCTATTTGGGGAGCAAAATAACTGATGATGGTCGAAGTAGAGAGGATATAAAATGTAGGCTGGCAATGGCAAGGAAAGCGTTTCTGAAGAAGAGAAATTTGTTAACATCCAGTATTGATTTAAGTGTCAGGAAGTCATTTCTGAAAGTATTCGTATGGAGTGTAGCCATGTATGGAAGTGAAACATGGACGATAAATAGTTTGGACAAGAAGAGAATAGAAGCTTTCGAAATGTGGTGCTACAGAAGAATGCTGAAGATTAGATGGGTAGATCACATAACTAATGAGGAAGTATTGAATAGGATTGGGGAGAAGAGAAGTTTGTGGCACAACTTGACCAGAAGAAGGGATCGGTTGGTAGGACATGTTCTGAGGCATCAGGGGATCACCAATTTAGTATTGGAGGGCAGCGTGGAGGGTAAAAATCGTAGAAGGAGACCAAGAGATGAATACACTAAGCAGATTCAGAAGGATGTAGGTTGCAGTAGGTACTGGGAGATGAAAAAGCTTGCACAGGATAGAGTAGCATGGAGAGCTGCATCAAACCAGTCTCAGGACTGAAGACCACAACAACAACAACTGTGACATGAATAAAAGAAACTGTGAAATTTCGGTTGTCCACAAGTAAATTTGGCGGTGCCTGGGGCAGACGCCACAAAGGGAGCGCTCACAAAGAACTGAAATTAAACTTGATTTCAAAGGAAAGTGCTAGTGGGCGGTGGTTTCCGTTCTCCTGCCGCCCCCTAATTCTGGCCCGGGGAGGAGAGGTGGCTGCACTCTCCACCAAGATAGGACAAATATTAACGCTACTTACCCGTTTTACTATTAACTTCTCAAAGTATTCAGAAATCTTAATTAGTCCAGTCAAATTAGAAAACTTAGGGAAAATTTCGTGCAAGCGAAAATTCTTGTACAGTGGTTGGGTCGAAAACGTTCTATTCATTTTCTCTGTAAGACTAAATTTCCTCGTTGCACGCTATGGAAAATCGCAGGTTATTGATAGTGTTTCAACGGTATAAAAATTAATGTATAGTCTTAAGTAACATAGAATAAGAACGAATGCTAAATTTTTGTACCACATAAGTGCAGTAGAATCATATTTCAGGATACATCGTATTCTGGGATTAACAGGGTGGAAAGGGGTGGTTAGAGTACGAGAAGGTAGGTTGCCAGATGGTCACGCACGTACTTCCTTTATGTAAAATAGGGAGACAGCAGGCAGCTCTCCATTATCTCTACGGCACTGTCACAAGAAGCCGCTACAAGGGTATTCCACAAACTTAAACCTAAGATTGGAATTACTTTGTTTAATGAGCGTATTTATTTACATTGTTAAATTACCTATAATGTAAAAAGTTAAACAGCTGGAGCTGTCAAGTAACACACGCACTCAGTGTGTGTTCAACGGTGTCTATTACTTTTCTCAACTATCAATGCCTGGAATACGTTTAAGCAGCTTGATAGTGTCGAATATCACCCAATCTTGAGCTCTCCCAACATCTGAAGAGGCTCGGAGGCTTACATTGGCGCCCTCCTTAAAAGTAGATCATTTAACATATTTCAACAAAAGTCAATCAATACAGTACAGCAGATTACTGTACTGTTCTAGATTTTAACATAGTTCCTGTTCCATCTCACACATTCACACGCACCTTCGGAAATACACATTGGATGTGTGGGAAATGACTCTCGGTACAGTCCATCTAAAAGTGCCAGCTATTTCGGAATGGTCATAAATTCACCAAGTGAGTCAAACAAGGTTACATGACTTTACAAAGTGCTGCCAACGATAGACAGCATCAAGATGTCACATCTACAAATCCAACCCCTTTCCCCCAGACACGAAATAGGTCACTGACGGCATCACAAAAATCAGCCCCTTTTAGCCATTATTTGTAGGTAGCTTTTTATAAAAAAAGCTCAGCTACAGAAGTGTACTAAATATCCTGAGGCGGCGGTTTCTTCGTTCTTTAGGTGTAAGACTGTTACCGTCATTTGTACGAAGGGAGTTCAATAAGTAATGCAACACTTTTTTTCTGAAACAGGTGTTGTTTTATTCAGCATTGAAATACACCAGGTTATTCCCCAATCTTTTAGCTACACACTATTTTTCAACGTAATCTCCATTCAATGCTACGGCCTTACGCCACCTTGAAATGAGGGCCTGTATGCCTGCACGGTACCATTCCACTGGTCGCATCATCCGCGTAGTGCCTCCCACGGATTGCGTCCTTCATTGGCCCAAACATATGGAAATCCGACGGTGCGAGATCGGGGCTGTAGGGTGCATGAGGAAGAACAGTCCACTGAAGTTTTGTGAGCTCCTCTCGGGTGTGAAGACTTGTGTGAGGTCTTGCGTTGTCATGAAGGAGAAGTTCGTTCAGATTTTTGTGCCTACGAACACGCTGAAGTCGTTTCTTCAATTTCTGAAAGAGTAGCACAATACACTTCAGAGTTGATCGTTTGACCATGGGGAAGGACATCGAACAGAATAACCCCTTCAGCGTCCCAGAAGACTGTAACCATGACTTTACCGGCTGAGGGTATGGCTTTAAACTTTTTCTTGGTAGGGGAGTGGGAGTGGCGCCACTCCATTGATTGCCGTTTTGTTTCAGGTTCGAAGTGATGAACCCATGTTCCATCGCCTGTAACAATCTTTGACAAGAAATTGTCACCCTCAGCCACTTGACGAGCCAGCAATTCCGCACAGATGGTTCTCCTTTACTCTTTATGGTGTTCGGTTAGACAACGAGGGACCCAGCGGGAACAAACCTTTGAATATCCCAACTGGTGAACAATTGTGACAGCACTACCAACAGAGATGTCAAGTTAAGCACTGAGTTGTTTGATGGTGATCCGTCGATCATCTCGAACGAGTGTGTTCGCACGCTCCGCCATTGCAGGAGTCACAGCTGTGCACGGCCGGCCCGCACGCGGGAGATCAGACAGTCTTGCTTGACCTTGCGGCGATGATGACACACGCTTTGCCCAACGACTCACCGTGCTTTTGTCCACTGCCAGATCACCGTAGACATTCTGCAAGCGCCTATGAATATCCGAGATGCCCTGGTTTTCCGCCAAAAGAAACTCGATCACTGCCCGTTGTTTGCAACGCACATTCGTTACAGACGCCATTTTAACAGCTCCG
The DNA here is from genome assembly GCF_021461395.2 of Schistocerca americana. Lineage (NCBI taxonomy): Eukaryota > Metazoa > Arthropoda > Insecta > Orthoptera > Acrididae > Schistocerca > Schistocerca americana. The sequence goes on along the minus strand of NC_060126.1, from coordinate 151,934,001 downwards.
TACAGCGCTGCCACCTGTCGGAAGTCAATGAAACTATACGAGACGAAGCGGGAATGTTCAAAAATATTCCACAAGAAATTTCCGGTTTTTTCAACCAAAATTGGCCGAGAAAAAATGTGTTGCATTACTTATTGAACTTCCCTCGTACATGAGGCTCTAAAACCAAGGGTAGATCAGGATATGATTTTACATGTCTCGGCGATCAGAAACAGCACTAGTTCTCGAAAATGTTCAGTTTTCACAGTGGAGCTGAAAGCCATTGAGGCCTGTTCTTTACTAAACATACCTCTTGACTGCAGTTTCCAGGTTCCTGATTTGTGTTACTCGTGATACTCTGAAATCTACTGTTCACGATCGTCTATCTGACCTTGATCATGCTACCTGCTTCATTGTCTTCGTCAGGGGACAAGTCATTTGGGTCTCCGGGGAATTTACTGCCGGCCATCTTGCTGGATTAGAGATTACTCGCCCAAAATTCTCTTTGATGATCCCAGACGCCGATTTGAGATGGCAGCTGAGAACTCTCCTCACTCACGGAACATCTGGAGAACTACTGCCCCCTTTCATGAACTCCGCTCTGTCAAGGAGACCGCGGCTGCATTGATTTTCTCCTCCGTTCTTCCCAGAAGTAGTCTAACGTTGCGTCCTCATCGGTCAAGCAAGATGAATCCATTGTTTTATCCTATCCCAAGCTGTTGCGAAGCATTAGCTCACACCCCGGTGGAATGGCCGTGGCTTCTGGCTCTCCACGCAAAGTATGGTCGTCCTGATTCTTTGTATCTGTTAGCGGACGGCATAAGGACAGTGTAACTGGTCCAGTTTCCAGCATGATAGTGGTTTTTGTTCTTAGTTACGTTTTAAACTGCTTCTGGCGCCGGGGATGGATGGATGGGTGGTTGGGGAGCCCAAACCCCACCTCCCTTTCCAGGTGCCCTGGTTATCCGTGTATTGGTGTCTTAATTTCTTTTAGATCGGGTCAGTACTCATTCTTGCATCACCTGGTTTTATTTTATTAGAAACAGCACTCCTATGAAAGCAAGACTTTTATACCAATTGATGAAGAAACAGTTGAACATATTTCCTCAGAGGATTCTGTTCCCATTTGTAACGCTTTGACTGTAACGGAATGAGTGGGACGATTGTGGAAGAGACGCCTTTGGCTGCATGCTGAGGCCCGGAGGACGCTTTACTGCGCGCGTCCATAGCAACCAACCTGTTATCACCTGACCTTTATTATTATCGGCCTTACTAGTCTTGATTACGGTTGTAGCCTTTTCGCTCTAACCATTACGGGTCTCCTTTCCACCCGGCTAGAAGGAATTATTTATTCTGTTACTGTACAGCCTCGTACAGGGATTGGCGCCGATCAGCCGTGAAATGCTATTGCCGCAGTTGACTCTTGGGTGCCCTCGCCTGCTCTCCGGCCTGCAAACCAGCCACACTCATAAGCGTTGTTTCTTTCGTAAATGACTAACGGGCTAGTTTCTCAAACCTACGGCAGATTGCCGCTCCTTCCTTCCCACTTCGGCAGCTTTTTCCCCAAAGCTGTGATAATGCTAGTTTGCAGTTCAAGGAATGACCAAAAACGCAAATGTCGGACTACTATGTCGTATTTACAAAGTACCATTCTCCACATGGAATGTTAATTGCTGTATCAGTATTTAGGTGCCTGCGATAATGGGCTACAGGGCAACATTGCTGATAGGTGGCAGCTGTATGACGGTTATTTAAACAAGTAGAGCAGCATTTTCAAAATGATTTGTTTAAAACTATTACAAATATTAGCTACTTTAAAGAACGGCCTTATTTGTTGTGGAAGGTACGTTTTTGACAGAGCTGCGTCACACATCTGCGCGCTAGATTAGCCTACTAGACCGACCTGGTATGCGAATAGTCTAACGCTGCGCGGGATTCCTGTCTGGGTAGAAGCCGTACTCGAGGAAGACCTTGCATGCCGAAGAGCCTCGTAAAGAGGACTGCTTGCGAGCCATCCAGCTAGTGGCGGACAGTAACATATCGATTCCGAAGAGACCCCGATTGCACTAAAGTGTCGTTTCAATGAACAGTTGTGGCGATTAAACTTGAGCATTTAGACGGTGGTGATCAAAATGGGCCACCGATTAACCCACGGGTCGTTATTTAGTATAGTATGCTGCATTAGAAAATTGTAGCGAAATACAGGAAGATCTGCAGCGGATAGGCACTTGGTGCAGGGAGTGGCAACTGACCCTTAACATAGACAAATGTAATGTATTGCGAATACATAGAAAGAAGGATCCTTTATTGTATGATTATATGATAGCGGAACAAACACTGGTAGCAGTTACTTCTGTAAAATATCTGGGAGTATGCGTACGGAACGATTTGAAGTGGAATGATCATATAAAACTAATTGTTGGTAAGGCGGGTACCAGGTTGAGATTCATTGGGAGAGTGCTTAGAAAATGTAGTCCATCAACAAAGGAGGTGGCTTACAAAACACTCGTTCGACCTATACTAGAGTATTGCTCATCAGTGTGGGATCCGTACCAGGTCGGGTTGACGGAGGAGATAGAGAAGATCCAAAGAAGAGCGGCGCGTTTCGTCACTGGGTTATTTGGTAACCGTGATAGCGTTACGGAGATGTTTAATAAACTCAAGTGGCAGACTCTGCAAGAGAGGCGCTCTGCATCGCGGTGTAGCTTGCTCGCCAGGTTTCGAGAGGGTGCGTTTCTGGATGAGGTATCGAATATATTGCTTCCCCCTACTTATACTTCCCGAGGAGATCACGAATGTAAAATTAGAGAGATTAGAGCGCGCACGGAGGCTTTCAGACAGTCGTTCTTCCCGCGAACCATACGCGACTGGAACAGGAAAGGGAGGTAATGACAGTGGCACGTAAAGTGCCCTCCGCCACACACCGTTGGGTGGCTTGCGGAGTATCAATGTAGATGTAGATGTAATACCTCGCCTGCCTGCGTCGCTTGTTATTTCACAACCTTAGCTGCGAGATTTGGAAACTGGAGGCATTCAATCTGTTCTCTACGTTGAGAAGGAAGGAAGGTAGGTAGTTAATCGAAGAGCGACCCATACCAAAGTCCCATGTCTTTGATTTTTCGCCAATAAACTATGATGGAATTAGGCTACTAATACTGTAGTAAAAAGTATCTTCACGGTGTATTATAGAGCAGAAAGATGTTTTGTTAAACGGATTGACGGAAGCTAACGTCGTTACCGACTTAAGCAAGAGTTAGTTCACGGAACATATAACACCGTGTCATTTTGTCATTAGTACAATGTCTCACAACATTCGAAGTGATGAAATAAAATCAACTCGTCAAATATAGTAGAGAATGTGAATTCCATGAAAGGGCCCTTTAAGCACTCACGGAAAGCGGATAAAAGAAGATAATTATTTCTCACGCCTATCCGAGTCCTGGTGAAAAGAAACTGATAACAACGCAGCAAGTATGTATTGCTGGACTAAGGTCCCTGTTGCACGCGAAGTATAGCAGAAGTACTGAAAACGTTTGGGGTAATTTAGAGAACCTGTAAGAGAGATACAATGTTCAAACATTGTACCTCCACACTATATCTCGCATTGGAGTAATAGGAATGAGATTGTGGCCCCTACCTAGGCAGTCGCTTCTCTAGGTACAAACACAGCGGCAGGGCCTAGTACTGTTAAAAATTACCTTCTGCCATGTTGTGCAATGGCTTGCGGAGTACGTATGTAAATTTAAATAGTTTCATGTTTTTCGGTAAAATCAAACCGAAATCCAGTGTTGCCGAGCGAGGTGGTGCAGTGGTTAACACACTGGACTCTCATTCGGGAAGACGACGGTTCAAACCCGCGTCCGGCCATCCTCGTGTAGGTTTGCCGTGATTTCCCTAAGTTGCTTCAGGCAAATGCCGGGATGGTTCCTTCGAAAGGGTACGGCCGACAGCCTTTCCATCCTTCCCTAATCCTAGGAGACTGATGACTTCGTTGTTTGGTCCGTTCCCCCATACCAACCAACCAAATCCAGTGTTAAAGTGTGTAATAGCTATCGGTAAGCTCCGACGCAGCATGCCTACCAGGATGCATGGGACGAGGCAGGGGAGAGTTAAAAGGATGTATGGGAAAGGACTGATGTTTTTGTGCCTAACAGCTCTCGGGGGAATCTAAGACTGCTGTCACGTAACTTGGTTTCGACCTAGAGCTTCCAAATGGAATTGCCTGCAGCTCGTGGTCTCGCGATCGCATTCTGGCTTCCCGAACACGGGGTCCCGGGTTGATTCCCAGCGGGATCAGGGGTTTTACACCTGCCTGGAGATGACTGGGTGTTTGTGTCGTCCTCATCATTTCATCATTCATGAAAGTGGCGAGATTGGACTGAGCAAAGGTTGGGAATTTGTACTGGCGCTGATAACCGCGCAGTTGAACTGAACAGAAAGTACTAGCAGCAAAGGATTGTGGCCATGGCTTTCGCCGATCTAAACCCCTTCATTCTTTGTCTAAAGGGAAAACAGTGCGTAAATAACTGAATAGCGTTTGAAGACATGGAAAATATTCGTAATAAAATTGTTAGAATTTATGCGTCAGAGTTGCAAAAATATGTATTGCCATAAGTCTCGGGCAAAAGTGCATATGAAGGAAAGTTTTTTCAGCTCTAATGTAAAAGACAATATCAATTCAGTAAATACAGAAATTTGCATTAGTTCGTTATTATCTAATTATTACATGCTCATTTGTTGTATGTGCTCGTGGCAGACAAAAATTAGTGTGTAATTGGAGAGTAGTCTGTACTCGGACCCGGTTCTTCGTGCATCACCCTGTACCTTTAGAAAGGCATGTCTCGCGAGGTGGGCCCTCAAACGCCGATAAAAAGTGGACACAGACGCTACATTGAAAATGAGGTAATTTCACGGATGCAGGGTATCTGAAAACTGTTTTTTACTCTTTGCTGTGCAAAAAGTGGAGGAAATCTTTCAAAACCCGTAGCCCGCATGATGTTGTAAATGACTGTAGTACATAGATATCTCACTTTGGAAAGGAAATTAAATTCGTAGATACTCAACTAATGTGAAATCTCGGTGGAAGTAAAACGCTAAAAAGAATCAAATGGTACGAACTATAGTTCTCATGCTGTGAAAATACTGAAGTCGAATTTTCATGTTGCGTATGAATGCAACAACTAGATTGGTAAGAGGATAAGAGAATAGTAAAATTATTGTACAGAATTGTAAATGACGGTAATTTCCTCTGACGAAATGAAACTATATCCAGCTGGGAGGTTTGTAGTACTAATTTGGAAATGGGAAAGCGTAGAGGAATGTTAAGTGTAGAAGAGATCTTCAATTTTCTGATTTCTGGTATAGGTGTCCAGGTATTCATTTTGTTATTGCAGGCAATTGAATATGGTAAGACTAAGAATGAGCTTCGTTTACTCAGTCTCTTCATTGAAGGTTCGTACACTCATTTTCACATTTAGACGTGGTCAGTTTCTTCCAGAAATGACAGCCAGTCATAAAACGTGTCAAGAGGCTTCTGCAGAAATAAAGGCGAAATAAAATTCTGGAGAAAAGCATTTATTCCTGTTAGTCTGGCTTCGATACTGTCTTCACACCAAACATTCTCTCATCGTGAATTGAAGGTTTTACACTCCATATGCCCTCTGTTAACATCATTTTAACTTAAAATGAACAAACAGGTTGTATGGAAATAAAAATGGTGTAGCCGAACAGTTTGTCAGTTAGATGATGTCCACTTAGCTAAATTTCAAAAATTGAAAAATCTAAATTATGCTCCAGAAGAGGAAAATTTATTCTTGCAGTAAGTGGTATACTGTGAAAAATCAAACATCTAGTAAATCAATGGATTAGTCTCATAAAAGTGTATTCGTAAAGCTAAATTTGTTCAATTTAGAAATGTGTGTAAATTAGTCGTGGGCTATCAGCCCGCCCAAGGTTCCAGTCAGTAAAAGTACTGTGCTGGTCTTTCGGCCTGAGCTGCAAGAGCTCAAAAGCTTAGTGTCAGTACTGCCCTTTTAAGGTTGTGTACGGCGTAAAATGCCGCCGATGTTGAGGTATGCTCGCACCATAGTGCGGGGTCAGGCTGACGTACTAGCCTCTTGTTCGCGGGGGCGGGCGTCCCGCTGACGCTGCTATCGATTGTGACCTCGTTCCAGGCCTGCCAACCGGCCGCTGCTCTGGGCTAGCCGGTTCTGCCACTCGTGAGCACCGCAGTCCCACGCGCGCACCGTAAATGTCCCACATGCAATTTCTGTTGCCTATCTCTGTTCAAACGTAGACAGGACTGTCTAACGGTAAATTAACGAATAACTTCTTGGACATTCAGACTAAACATCCAATGGAACACTGACCGCCGTGTCAAATTCTGTTACGTTGTTGTTCACTTCGTATCGCTAATAGTATGACCATCAGATGTTCAACGTATAAATAGAAAATCGGAAATAGAGGAAACAGCCCATTGTGTGCTCGGGTTAAATTCATAATTTAGTAACTATTGTCACTTCAAACAGAATATCTGATTCACAAAAAGTTGAAACGGGTCGTCCTACCCTGTGAACGGAGTATGAAAAACGAAGCAGTTATGAACCTTCCTGATCAGCGTTGTCGCCATGACGAATTAAGTAGATTTAAACTTAATGTTCCTGGTTTTTGTTTTATTTTGTCCGGAAATTAAATCCTTATGAAGTACAGGAGAAACTTGCTGTGCAGGACTTGCAAAAAGTTGCGGAATTTGTCTTCGGTCAGGACGGTGGGAAAAGCGATCAGTGCCGTAATGGAGTGCGTAAAAGTAGATTGGTCTCTCCCTTCGGTTGCTCAGCTTTCACTTGGACTAGTTAGTTCGTTGTTTAAAGTGCTTCACATAAGTCATCTCTATACCACAAAATTCACTATCCTCATCATTGTAGACGACGAAGTGCACTGTCAAGACTCTAGTTTTTACCAGAACGCAGGGGTTTTCATAGTATGCTATCAAGGTGCTACTTTTATCGAAATTAACCGTTCATGCAGTGTTACACATGGCAGTATAAGTCGATGTATAACATAGCGCGTTTCCCGACTTCAGTTTGCGTTCATCTGGCATAAAACCTTATTTCTAAGGATTAAATCTCGTGATTTTAACGGCGAAGCTATCGTATAAAATGTGTGTACTGATTAAGAGAAACCTTGAAGAGGAAAACTTTTGCATCAAAGTGTAACAGCTGCACCGGCGAGATGCCGAGGGGGCGGGGAATGGGGTCAAACATCAGCTCAATGGAGAATGGAGGACGTCTGTGTGAGAAGACAAAGGATCTGGAAAACACGTTGGTACAATTCACCAATAAACTTAGTGGCAGGCACGAAAAGTTGACGCGACATGCTACCCGAATTTGGCTTACTGATAAGTACTGTCCTTTACAACATGCCGTTCGCTCTCACCGGTCGAAAGTGGCGCTGAGTTGACGTCGTTAAACTGGTTCGCTATGTAACGCACATTAAATGCATACTAAACCGAAAGAATTTATGGCACAGTAAAAAGAAAACTTTACAAAACAGTGGCTATTCGTGATCAATTTTAGAGTAATAGTCCACTAGCCCTCGAGCGACACACTACCCATAACCAGCCAAGTCAGGGCGGGTGCTTCTGGATAATCCCGCCGCACCTCGGTGACATGAGTTCTTCGCACGTGGTGAATCACCTGGTTGGAGCGGACTGCTGCCACGCGCCTTGTGACGTCACGGAGGCATCGACTGGCACCTACGAGGCGGGCGCGCTGACGTCAGCGGGCAGGGCGACCATTCGCGCTAAACAAGCTCTATCCAATTACTTTTCTGCGATTTAATGTTCAAACGCGTCAGCTGTTACACTGAATGAGCTAGCGAGTATATGAAAAGGGACTACCGAATTACGAAAGATCACCAGACCATACTCACTGGCGTGATGTCTACCATTTCTCTATCTTCACACGTACCTAAAAGTTCGTTATTGTATTAACAAAATGTATCTTCCAGTAACATTGGTATAGCCAGCAGGGGTCAAGGGATCAGATGCTGCCACCTCCCAAAAAAAAATAACTTAGTAAACCGAACACGTCCTGCACCAGCACAAGACATTACAATTCCACTTAAGTTTGAGTAGTTACTGAGAAGTAAAACTGCACCCAAAGCCATTTGTCATGAAACTTCAGAACTGTTTTGCGATTTACTATGAAATAAATTGCTCTGACGCTAGCCACCACTCTTACCATCAGATCCAAGGTATGGCAGTGCCAGACTGTTACTAAATTTGACAGAGCTGTCTTGTATGGACACATTAGGTTGGGCAATTGAACCACAGCCTCACAGTAAATAGGGATCATAAGAACTTTTTGCACATAATTGCAGTACAAAATAATTAAAATAGGCACGCTGATTTTCTTCTGCCTTTTCCAAAGAGCGTCTTAAATGTCTTCACTCAACAATCTAATAACAGGTGACAGGAAACTTACACTCCATATAATTTGACGTTAGTGGTAATCATGTTAAACAACAAAGTTATTGACAGATTTACTTCACATGTATACAGGAGTCTCTGAATAACACTTACTGACAGAGGATGATGTATGTACTTTTTAACCATAATGTGCAGGCTTTTGTTAAGATGATGATAAAGAAAATGCTGTGCTGTGAAAACATGAGGTTTTACTTTTTCTCGCTGACATTATTAACTTATGACATTTTAAGCCTTGCATATATCCTCAACCAAAAACTGTAAACACAAATTTCATTCTCAGTTGGTATTCACAGAAAACAGGAAAGTGGTATTTATGGCTTATCAGCTTAACACTGGCATACTACTAGGAAAACAAGGCTCAAGGTCAAAGAAAGTGAGCATGAAGTTAAAGAGTTAAGCAATATAAAGTGTTCATGCCTCATGGTTAGCCAGTCACTCATAAAATATACAAACTGGAAGACAGTAATTTCTCAGGATCAGACTTCAGCTAGTGCTATGCCATTAGAAAGAAAAATCAGTATGGAGCTGGAAAATATGCTCCCCTGCCAGTCAACATTCTATCTTCCAGAATGTTTATGGAAAGATAAATTTACAGCTCTTAGCTGTAACTGTGCACATAATAGAATAATATTAAAGAGAAAATAGTAATACATAAAACTTCATACCGATCAGCACAAATTCTGAAAAACTAAAAGATTTAAATGCATGTGAAACATTCATAGTGAAGAATTTGAGGTGCTGTGGTTTTTATCTGATAATTTCTGTTGCCTAAGTAAAGTGCTGCCCACTATTACACGGCCCTAAAATTTCAGCTAAATGTTTCTGTAGTTCTGCTGAACACTGTCAGTGATTTCAGTGTTGTGCATCGTGAGATTCCACTGTTAACAGCACCCAGTAGGACCCCCCAGGGGATCCACAACTCTTTTGTGGATATGTGCGTAGCGAGCATGGGACCCCGAGCTACTGTGGCCTTCCTTCCTTTCTGGGCTGCATACCTTCCCTTTCCGCATCCTTCCCCATCCCCCATCTTCGCGCCCCCCCCCCCCCCCCCCTTCACCTCTGGCTCTTTCCTTACCATTCTCCCGCTCTGGGAGTATGGTTTGTGCCTACGTCCGGAGACGGACGCTTGTAAATGTACCGCATTCTTCGCCTTCCTTGCTTGTATGTCTTAATCCTTCCTTTGCCCTTCGCTTTTTCTTACCTCTTCTCTCTCTTTACCCTTTTCTCCGCTGTGGCATTTGAGACCCCTCTTCTTTCCTTTCCCTTTCTCTTTCTTCCTCCCTGTGCGTGTCTGAAGGCCGACCCACGCACTTCCATGCGTAGCCAGTGACGGGATAACGCGTAATTCCCTGCCCCGGATAGACAGGTAGGACACGTAGGAGGGGTGATTACCAGAGCTGATACCTTCCGAAAGTGCCGATTGGTCCCTCCGTCCGTTTGTCGGGATGTGTGACCTGAGGTGTGAACAATCACCTACGGTGGGAGTGCCCTCGGAGAGGGCCCCCACAAGGGAGGAGCGCGCCATCAGAGACGCCGGTAATCATGGGGGATTCTTCCGCAATGGTTTCCTCACCTTCCACTATGTCTGCTCACAAACGTAAGTTCACTGAGTCTCGGCCACAGTCAGTTCTTCCATCATTGCCACAGTTCCTTGTTGTTTCTCGGTCTGACGAAGGTCACGACTTCTCCACGGTCAACCCTTTCATTATTCAGAAAGGTGTCAACGCAATTGCAGGTCCTGTAAAGTCTTGTTCCAGATTACGGAATGGCACCCTGTTGTTAGAAACAGTCAGTGCCGTCCAGGCACAAAAATTGCTGCGTACCTCACTACTACACTCCTTCCCTGTCCGGGTGGAACCGCACCGTACTTTAAATTCCTCATGTGGAGTCGTTCATACACGCTCCCTCGATGGATTGTCTGACGAAGAAATTCAGCACTACCTGTCTGACCAGGGCATAACGGCTGTTCATAGGGTTATGAAAAGGGTTGACACGAACATCATTCCAACCCGCACTGTCTTCTTGACATTTGACAAAGTTCAACTCCCATCGAAAATCAAAGCAGGCTATGAGATAATTTCCGTTCGCCCTTACGTCCCAAACCCTACGCGTTGCTATCGGTGTCAGCGGTTCAATCACACCAGCCAGTCCTGTTCCAATCCAGCCAAATGTGTTACGTATGGCAAGGATGCCCATGAGGGTGCTTGTCCACCTCCATCCCCTCGCTGCATCAACTGTATGGGTGACCACGCGGCTTCCTCTCGAGATCGTCCCGTTTTTGAGGACGAAAAGCTCATCTAGGAAATTAGAGTAAAGGAAAAGGTGCCGACCTTTGCTGCTCCAAAATTATTCGCCAGTCGACAGCCCACCGTGCCTCAGAAAGGAAAATACAGCACTGTCCTTGCTTCTCCTCGGCCAACAAAGGAGGCGGCCATGCAGACTTGCGACCTCACCTTTAGTGCCACGGTCGTCAGATGGGCCAGCGCAAAGATCACCCGTTCAACCTCACCACTTTCGCCTGTCCACTCTCTGGCTCACCCTTCGTCGAGTTCTGCTAAATCTCGATCCTACAAGTCACACCAAGACTTCGAAAAAAGAGCATACTCGTGAAGAGTTTTTACGTACCGCAACTTCCCAACCATCGGTTCCTCCTTCCTCTAAACATCATACTTCCAAGAAGGCTACAAAGAAACCCAGTTCCTCTCCTTCTCCGCCAAGGCGTGTCCCATCTACAGCACCACCTGGCGGAAATCGCCCTCGGCCATCTTCTGTGTCGCCGAGGCGCACTGCTTGTGGCCGATCGCTGGTGGCAGGAGCTGCTCCTGACCAACCTATGGATCAGGATCTTCTGCCTTCGGCTAAATGCTATTCCATGCTGTCGGTCGCAAGCCCAGAGCAGTCGTTGAGTTGACAGCGACCTTGGTCACACTCCTCCATCTTCTGTTCACCCTATGTCCATTATCTACTGGAATATCCGCGGTATTCGAGCCAATCGGGATGAATTGTCGATCCTCTTACGATCCTACTCACCGGTCATCTTCTGTCTTCAGGAAACAAAGCTGCGTCCCCATGACCGCTTCGTTCTCCCTCATTTTCAGTCCGTCCGATATGATCTCCCCTCTGTTGAAGGCACTCCCGCACATGGAGGACTCGCAATTCTTCTCCATGAAACTCTCCATGATCACCCAATCCATTTAAACACTTCCTTCCAAGCTGTCGCCGTCCGTCTTTCTCTTTCCGGATACACATTCTCTCTTTGTACTGTATACATTCTATCGTCCACACCAATGGCACGAGCTGATCTCCTTCATCTTCTTGGTCAGCTTCCACCCCCATATTTGCTGGTTGGGGACTTCAATGCCCACCACCCGCTTTGGGGGATCTCCACATCCTTGTCCACGTGGCTCACTATTGCTAGACATCTTCCACCAAGCAGATCTAGTTTGCCTCAACACTGGGGTCCCTACATTTTTGTCTCCCTCCACGACAAATTTCTCATTTGGACCTTGCGGTCGGTACTGTTCCGCTAGCTCGGCACTTCAAATGGTTCGCCCTTGATGATACACACTCGAGAGACCACTTTCCATGTGTCCTTAGACTGCAGCCTCAACTGCCCTACATGCGCCCACGACACTCGAAGTTTGGCCAAGCTGATTGGACACTTTCTTCGTCTCTAGCGACATTCGATGACCGTCACTTTCCCAGCGTCGATGATGAGGTCACACATATTACCGGCGTTATTCTTGCGGCTGCTGAACATTCAATACCACGCACCTCCGAATTGCCCCGGCGCCCCCCAGTTCCTTGGTGGAACGAGGATGCCGTGATGCAATAAGTCAGTGGCGACGTGCTCTCCGCGTTTTCTGCCACCATCCTACTTTGGCCAACTGTATCCCCTATAAGCAGTTCCGAGTGCGATGCCGTGGTGTCATCCGCGATAGCAAGAAGGCAAGCTGGAAATTCTTTATTAGCTCATTTAACACCTTAACTCCCTTCTCGGAAGTTTGGAGTCGGCTTCGACGGTTCTCAGGCGCGCTTAGTTTCTCCCCGGTCTCTGGGCTCACTGTTGCGCATGACACATTAGTGGACCCCGTCGCAATTTCTAACTCGTTGGGTCAGCGCTTTGCTGAGATTTCGAGCTCTTCAAATTACCCGCCAGCGTTTCTCCCGAAGAAACGTGCAGCGGAAGTGCGACCTCTTGCTTTCTCCTCTCAAAATTGCGATGGCTACAATACTGTTTCCTTGTTGCGGGAACTCCAACATGCAATCTCTTCTTCCCACTCCTCCGCCCCAGGACCGGATGGTATCCACGTCCAAATGTTGCTGCATTTATTAACCCATAGTCTGCGTTACCTCCTTCGCCTTTATAATCGAATTTGGACTGACAGTACTTTTCCCAGACGATGGCGGGAAGCTATCGTCATTCCTGTTCCGAAACCTGGAAAGGACAAACATCTCCCCTCTAGCTATCGCCCAATTACTCTCATGAGTAGTGTCGGTAAGGTTTTGGAGCGTATGGTGAATTACCGTTTAGCGTGGTGGCTTGAATCCCGCAGTCTTTTAACACTTGCCCAATGCGGATTCTGAAAGCATCGTTCTGCAGTTGACCATCTTGTTGCTCTCTCCACTTATATCATGAACAATTTTCTCCGGAAACGCCAAACAGTAGCAATATTTTTTGATCTGGAGAGAGCATACGATACCTGTTGGAGGACAGGCATCCTCCGCACACTGTTCTCTTGGGGCGTTCGAGGTCGGCTGCCCCTTTTTCTTCGCGAATTTATGGCAGAGCGCACATTTAGGGTGCGGGTGAACACTACTCTCTCCCGTACTTACTCCCAAGAAAATGGGGTACCCCAGGGCTCCGTGCTGAGTGTTGTACTGTTTGCCATTGCCATCAATCCAATTATGGATTGTCTCCTTCCTGATGTCTCGGGCTCCCTCTTTGTGGACGATTTTGCGATCTACTACAGCTCTCAACGGACCAGCCGTCTTGAACGTCTTCAAGGATGTCTCGATTGCCTCCACTCTTGGAGCATCAAAACTGGCTTCCGTTTTTCTCCCAGTAAGACCGTTTGTGTTAATTTTTGGCAACGTAAGGAGTTTCTTCCGCCCTCCTTACATCTAGGTCCAGTCAACCTTCCGTTTTCAAATGTCGCTAAATTCTTGGGTCTTATGTTTGACAGAAAACTGTGCTGGTCGTCCCACGTTTCCTATCTCTCGGCTCGCTGTCTGCGATCCCTTAACACCCTCCGTGTTCTGAATGGTACCTCCTGGGGAGTGTACAGAGTTGTGCTTCTCCGCCTCTATCGCGCCTTAGTGCGCTCGAAATTGGACTATGGAAGCATAGTCTACTCCTCTGCTCGGCCGTCTATTCTTCGGCGACTCGTCTCTATACACCACTGTGGATTACGTTTAGTGTCTGGAGCTTTTTACACCAGCCCTTTGGAAAGCCTTTATGCTGAGACTGCTGAACCTCCGCTGTCCAAACGGCGAGCAGTCCTTCTGAGTCGTTATGCTAGCCAGCTGTCTTCCATGCCTGCTAATCCAGCCCATGACATTTTTTTCGACGCCTCCTTTGATGTAGGGTATGCAGGCCGCCCCTCCTCCCTACTACCACCGGGAGTCCGCTTCAGTCAACTGCTCCATTCTCTTTCCTTCCGCTTTCCTAAAGCCTTCTTGAGAACTTGGGGTACAGCACCGCCTTGGCTCCGTCCCCGGATCTGCCTGCTCCATGACCTTTGTCGATTTCCCAAGGATGGTATCCCTTCACTTGTTTGTCGGGCATTTTCTGCTCTATGTGCACAAATGACGGACGCCACATTTATTTACACTGACGGCTCGAAAACATCATTAGGTGTAGGGAGTGCCTATATTGTTGGTGACGCCCCAAATCACTTTCGGCTTCCCGACCAGTGTTCGGTTTATACTGCGGAGCTTTACGCTGTTCTCCAGGCTGTCCACTACATCCGCCGCCATCAGCGGATGCAGTACGTTATCTGCTCAGATTCTCTCAGCTCTCTCCTCAGTCTCCAAGCTCTTTATCCTGTGCACCCTCTGGTCCACCGGATTCAGGACTGTCTGCGCTTGCTGCACTTGGGGGGCGTCTCGGTGGCGTTCCTCTGGCTCCCGGGACACGTTGGTATCTGTGGAAATGAGGCGGCCGATATTGCAGCAAAGGCTGCAGTCTCTCTTCCTCAGCCAGCTATTCAATCGATTCCCTTCGCCGATCTACGGAGCGTTTTATGTCGACGTGTTGCTTATTTATGGCACACGCATTGGTCGACACTTACCCATAATAAATTGCGGGACATGAAAGCTCTTCCTTGTGCTTGGACCTCTTCCTCCCAAACGCGTCGTCGGGAGGAGGTAATTTTAACTAGACTCCGGATAGGGCACTGTCTTTTTAGCCATAGACATCTTTTAAGCGGCGATTCTCCCCCACTCTGTCCCCACTGCTCTCAGCTGTGGACGGTAAGACACCTTTTAATTGAGTGCCCCTATTTTAATCCGTTACGCTCCCGCCTACAGCTATCGCCTGATATATCGTCGATTTTAGCAGATGACATGCGCTCAGCCGACCGCGTTCTCAAGTTTATTAGCGCCAGTGAAATGACGTCAGTCATTTGAAGCTTTTTTTGGGGACAACCAACTCCTTTCTGTAGTGGATTTTTAAGCCTTCCTTCTGCTTTGTTTCTCCAATTTTATGACTTTCGTTCCCATTGCTGCTGGTTTTCAATTTCGGTTTTTTACTGTTTCCTAAGTCACGGTCCGGGCGCTAATGACCATAGAAGTTTTGCGCCCAAAAACCAAAAAAACAAAAAGAAGCACCCAGTAGGACTCCATTCTTTATACACACACTAAATACCACACCTAAATTTAAAGTGTCTGATTTCATTGAATGTATTCAGTTCATCGTGAAATGTCACACCTGTGAAACTTGTCATATGGATGTGTAATGTAAGATGCAAGCAAGTGGTTCATTCACTGTACTTCTGTTCTCTTAACATTTAATTTCCCTTGAAATCAATTGTAGAAATGTGCATGTAGGAAGATGAATTGGATTGAATAACCTTGAGTAAAATTTTGCTTGGTACTTATAAAATGTAGGAAATTTTCTGTCAGTTGTAACAGAAGATACAAAATTACTTCAAACACTTTATATTCTTAATGGCTTTAATATGAATGTGGTTACAGGACAATGTTAAATGTTCATTAGTGGTGAAATATGATTCATAGTGTAAAAATTTAAATACATTTATTCAAACAGTAATGTTAATTCTGTTAAGTGTAAATTCACTTCAGGGATACTAACAATTAATGGAAAGCACTTAAAAAGAAGATATTTAAAGTATCATGCTTAATTTCATGTAATGTAATATTAAATTTCTTTTGCAGCTCACCAGTGTGGGCATCAACCAAGCAAGCGTGAGCTTCAACACGCTCACGATGGAATCGGACAAATTCATATGTGTGAGGGAGAAGGTTGGTGACACAGCACAGGTAGTTATAATAGACATGGCAGATCCATCGAACCCTATTAGACGACCCATATCTGCTGACTCAGCTATAATGAATCCAGCAAGCAAAGTTATAGCTCTTAAAGGAAAAGCTGGTGTTGAAGGTAAGATTCTTTTATTTAGACTATTGTATATTCAGAACAGTTGTATAGAATAATTGATATCTTAGTGCATGAAAAATCATTGCTTGATCCTTATCTGTACTACAAAAACTTAATCCTCCTGGTTAAGCTGATTACTAACTGCCATTGTTAATCGTTCTGTTATGCTTCATAACATTTGAGTATGAGCTTGAAATTATTGGATAAAACCTTAAATAAGGGACTGCACTGAATTTAGTCATTGGTAAAATTTTCAAAGTTTGGAAGCGGGATAAGTAATGACTTAGTCCCCTCCAATATTTCCGCATTTAATTATTTGAAGGACTGTTTCATGTCAGAATAAGTTTGTTTACTTCACAGAATTTTTGTTTCAATAGACCACACTTTCTATTCTCACAAAATAAGGTGTGTTAAGTCGTGGAAATATTAAGTTTTTTAATGATCACAGTTAAGAGACTTCAGCTGACTCACCTTACTAATTGACTATACTTTGTATTTTGAGAAAGTATTTGCACATGTATACCAAAGTCGCAAACCAGATCATGCTTAACACTACAAAATAAAACACATCAGAGATAGTAGGAAGTGTGAAATAATGTTGCAGCAAATTGTAAGTGCTAAATACACAAGTCAGGTACCTGTTTAGTGGTAGCCTCTTCACCATGCAGGAATCGTGTTGTTCGTACCTGAGCTGGAAACTCCCCATGCATACCAAAGTGTATGTGCCTGTAATGAGTAGGGCATGGTGCCACTGGGCAATGGTTCACTGGCCAGGTAACCTTTGATGTGGTGCCTGTTGGTAGAGCCCGCATTTGAGATGAGTGGTACTGTGGCGGAAGATTTGCACATGGAGTGAATGAAACTTTCTTCGACTGGTGGCAACAAGACCCCAAGCAGTGTTTCCAGATGGGAAAGATTATTATAATGCAGAGATACACGACCCCACAGTTTCGTTCCCTGTCTTTGCTGTGGGATGAGAGAGCAGCCATATCCCTGGTAGCAAAATACTTCCCCCAGTACTTGATATGTGCTTGGACTAATTGGAATACTTTCTGTGCAACAAAACAATTTTTTTGTTGAATAAATGGAAGGCAAATTTGGCAAAGTAAAGACCCAGGGTAAAACATGAAATGGTTCATTCTTAGTTAGGTTCATTCTTCATTAACATGTTCACTGCAGCTGATGCTTAAGTGTTTCGGCGATAAACATGCCAGTGTGGGTTACGCTTATAAGCAGTGCGTTCGCTAGCTGAGTACTCAGCTTAGTTAGTTTGGCTGTGCACTCGTGTCAGTACAAGCAACCAACAAATGATCACAAAACATTTTCCTGTCTGCAGTTGTTTTTTCGTCTTTTGTCATCTGTGTTGTGCATTGTTAGCAATGGCGACGAATCAAGACACCAGTGCATTCTAACCTGAAAAAAGAGTAGGAAGAGTGAACAATATACTGACCATGAGTTACTGAATGTGTTGGAAGATGGTGATGTTGAGTTCAGAGGGGATGAACTAGAGGAGCTAGAATTTGGAGAATGCAGAAACATACCATAGTGATGACAGTGTGGAAGCAGAACTGTCGAATATGTTGCGCAATAGTTTGGAATTGGATGATATGGACGCTGACGACGAATGGGTAATCGGACAATAAAGAACCTGCACTCGCAGAAGTAAGCAAACCAGGTGTGACTTGTCATGAAGAACCATATGGATTGCAGTATCATCTGTTTACAAAAGCAGAATGTTTCCAGATAAATCCTGCTGGCAATATGCCAATGGGTTTGTTCAGGCTACTGGTTACAGATGACGTAATGCAGCTCATAGTTGGTGAAACAAACGGTAATGTACATAATGTATTTGTGAGCAAAAATTTGAGAGGGCTCTAAGATTATTAATTGAAAACGTAGGAGAAATACTAGTCTTCCTGGGTATTTCATTACATATGGGTAATGTCAAATATGCCCGATTAAAAGACTACTGGAACAGACCCACTATTCGAAAATGGAGAAATAAAAGATGATACATTATACAAGGTCTGCCCTACACTGAATTATTTTCATGGCAGAATGTAGGGATCTATCTTTAGATCAATCAGTGATTATTTGGAGGGGACAATTGTCATTTAGACAATATATAAAGAACAAAAGGAATAAATATAGCATTAAATTGTACATGCAAAGAATCCAGACAGTTTCGTAAATAAATGCGCTGTGTACACAGGGATGTGTGTTGATATGGGGGGAAAGGGCATGCTGAAAAGATAGTATTATATTTGTTGGAAGAGAAGCTACATGTTGGCCATAAAGTTTACATGAACAATTTTTAAATTTAAATTTTAAAACAGCTTTGCTTTAGCTAAAACCATGTTGAATGCAAAACACATCGCACCAGGACACTAAGGGTAAATACGAGACATACCCCTAAAGACGTGGTATGCCCAAAACGGGGGGAAAGGACACACTACTGCACGATAGTTGGACGGTGCAATGATAGGAAAATTGGAAGGATAGACGAGTAAGCTTATATTTCCCCAAAATATCCTAATACAATGGAATGTGTGCTGAATGCACACTAGAAAGTACTCTCAAAACCACTGCTAATTATCAAATATAATAGTTGTATGTCTGGGACCGATAGTCAGGACCAGATGTTGTAATATTATTTGTGTGTTCAAGACTATCTGCTGACGAAAGAAACTATTCTTCCATGTAGTTGACATACTAATGTTAAATTCACATTACCTGGATAATAAATACCCAGGGCATGAAATGTTCTAAGATTATACAACACAAATAATACGAGTACTTCCACTAATGGGAGCTACAAAAGGTGTTTGTAACAAATAATGTAAAGACATACACATTGTGCAAAAGTGGGATGCAACTGAAGGTAAGAAGCAGGTTATGAGGAAGTGATGCAGAATGTGTGCTGAATGGGGAAAGCGTACAGATACACCATACGTTTGCATTGCGTGTCCAGACAAACCTGGATTCTATTTGTACTGCTGCACAATTACACATGTGGAATGTAATAGGATGTCATATCTTCAGAGGAAGATCTCTTAGTGTTTGATTTGTGAAGTTTGTTTGTTTAATTTCATAGCCAAGTAAAATGTTGTTACATTGATTGCTCAGAATAAGAGCTTTCTGTGCCATATGTGGACTTATTTGTGGTTTGCTATAAAAACATCCCCCTCTGCACCTTGCCAACTTATTTGTTATGAGATTGGGTTTCCATAGCACCACATTGCAGGTGAATCCTGTTTCTTTTTATCCGTTTGATAAGTCTTCTGGTGTTTTCAGACGCTCAAATCTTTCTCAGGGGGGCGGATTTATTGCTTCTTTGAATTGAATTTTCTTTCCTGTTTGCAATAAAATCGATAAAGCAGAGGCATTGTTAGAATCGTTTGCAATAAATGCATATGATGTGTGTCACAGCTTGCAGAATTTATCACAAAATAGGCATGCAGCTAAAGTGTGCTTGCATTTCTACATCTGGTACCACCTCTTGTGCAGATGTTATATGCGCTGTCAATATTACATACGTGCACAACATGGACTTGTAGGTTTCGCAGGATTATGATTTGAGCTTTCAGCTCTCAGCTCACATGCTCGTAAGTGTTTACCCAGAGCAGGGCTGGCCAAACACTGCACAGTGTGCAGACGTGCGGAAGTGCTGCACATATGCGACAGCAAGTGACAGCGACATCTGTTGTTAGACATGTCTTAAATGAATGGCGGTGGCTCCACTTCCCTGTTTATGTGGTACAAGCAAGAACGCAGTCTAGTTTACCCCTGGTGACCGTGACTGTAACCGTAACAGAGAAGTACTGAGAAATGGCAGGTACTGTAAAAAAGCAAAGGACGGGAGATCTATGTTCTCAGTCGTTTAAAAATGAATGGAACTGCAATTCCTTTTTGTAGCCGTTGGCAAATACTCAGTGTTTGCTGCGCCGCCGAATAATAGGCAGCCAGTGTAAGTTTTCAATTGAAAGACACTACAATACATATCACAAAGACGAGTGTAGTGTACTCAACAGTGAAGAATGGAAAGCAAAATTAATGTCCTTCAGAAAATGGATTAGACACATCTCGATTTTACTGTACCTCAAAGTAACTGATACTTCTTGAACTCTTAGACATAAATGTAACACAGGAAACTATTTTACTGTACAGTGCACTGTTTTCAATTTTCCAGAATGACAACCACACTAAATCTTCACTGCGAGCAAGTTTTAAAATCGCGTTAAGAATTGCACAATCTGGGAAACCTGTTTCTGAAGGGGAGTTTGTGAAAGGGTGCCTGATTGATGCTGCAGAACTTGTCTCCCACGAACGTTAGCAGGTTTCAAGAAATCTGTCTATCCAAACAGTGGAGAGACTTAGAAGTGCTATGGCCGGTGATGTGCACAGGCAGCTAATAAATAAGGCTAAAGACTTTGTTGCTGTATCTGTTGCGCTTGATGAAGCAACAGATCTTACAGATAGCTCAGGTTGTGATACACATACGAGGTGTCGATAATGCACTTCGTGTAACAGAGGACGTTTTGGACTTACTACCTTTGAAAGGGACTACTACAGGTGCAGACTTAATCCAAGCTGTCGAGCAAGCAATGGATGGTGTCAGTATGGACTGGAATCGGTTAGTTTTGGTAACAGATGGAGCACCATCAATGCAGGGCCATCAGAGGACTTGTAGCACGGATGTGCAAAAAGCTAGGGCGCACGGATGAGACGTTGTATGGAATTCACTGCATTTTGCATCGTTGTGCGCACTGTAAACTACCTGAAGACACATGGGCTTACGAATCGCCAGTTTCGGCAGTTCTTGGAGGAATTAGGAGCGGAGTACGGCGACATACCTTACTTTACCAAAGTACACTGGCTCTGTCGAGGTAAAATGATAATATTTTTTCGATTTACGTTTGGTCATAGTAAGTCTTACATGAGAAAGGAAAAAGTGAACCTATGTTGGAAGACCCTTGTTGGATATCAGACCTTGCATTTCTCGTGGACATAAAGTCTCACATGAACAGCATGAACGTCAGTTTGCAAGGTGAAAATAATGACATGTTGGAAAAAGTAAATGCCTATGAATGGAAGCTTGTGCTTGAGAGCCAGCTATTGACAGAAAACACTGCACATTTCCCAACTCTTAGACTGGTCCCTGAAAGTGCTAATTTAAAAAATACGTGTCAATTGTAAAAATTAAGGAACAATTTCGATCACGATTTGCAGATCTTAAGTTTCTCCTGTCATTTGCTTGTTTGCCCAACCGTTCTTGTCCTCAGTTGAAGATGCTCTGAATGATCTACAGATGGAACTGATAGACCTACAGTGCAATACAAGACTGAAGGAAAAGTTCTTTGCAGTGTGAAATACAATAGAATTCTACAAAAATTTTTCACAACAAGAATTTCCTCGCCTGCACCGAGAAGCCGCGAGTGTTATGTCCATGTTCGGGTCAACATGTGTTTGTGAAAGATTTTTCTCGGTGATGAAAATGAATGAATAAAGGTTTTGATCAAGCATAAGTGATGAAAATCTTTGCAACTGCTTGCATTTGTCAATGAGCCATGCTTTTGTGCCTGATATTGACTATATCCTTTCTCATGACCAGTGATAAATGTGATTTATTCCTTACATAATTAAAAATTGTTTACTAACTGTGCATTATTGCCTCATTCTGCTCCATGTTACATTATCAGGAAAATTGGTCATTAAACCGATTGTTCCAATGTATACTTCCATTTAGGGTTTTTTAATGTGTGAAGGGCTAAGCTCAGCTGAAGTCGATAAAAAATTAAATTCATCTAATTGTGTATATTATTAATGTGGTGTGTACAGAGTTAAATTGTCATTCCATGTCTTCGAGATGTCATTTGGTCAGGCAGTGTAAATTAATTTTGGTGAATTTAGGGGGCAGTTAAAGGATATGTTGTTAATACAATTATTTTGTTACAGCTCAGAAAACACTTCAGATTTTTAACATTGAAATGAAGAGCAAAATGAAAGCACATACAATGACAGAAGACGTTATATTTTGGAAATGGATTTCACTTAATACGCTAGCTCTTGTCACTGAGACGTCTGTGTACCACTGGAGCATGGAGGGTAATACAAATTTAAATATATTGAAAAATACTGTAACTTAATAAGTTAGCCACAAACTTCTTATCATTCCGTTTTGTATACAGTGATCGTAATAAAATTGTGTACAATGTTTTCAGGTGACTCTGTTCCTCAGAAGATGTTCGATAGACACTCGAGCTTAAATGGGTGCCAAATTATTAATTATCGAACTGACCCAAAGCAGTCGTGGTTGCTACTTATAGGAATATCTGCGCAGGTAAGTAATCCAAACAAGCATTTCTAGTGTCGCAAAGGTATTCTTCAACTAAATAATCTTTTTTGTATATTATAGCAAAGCAGAGTAGTTGGTGCAATGCAACTGTATTCAGTTGAACGTAAATGTTCACAACCTATTGAAGGTCATGCTGCGTCCTTTGCCCAGTTCAAGATGGAAGGTAATGCGGAACCATCAACTCTTTTCTGTTTTGCAGTAAGGACACTGCAGGGCGGTAAGGTTAGTGGAGTATTCCCAATTACCTAAACTTAACAAAATGAGTATGTTGTCCACAGTGAGAGCACAATTTACAAATGAGATGAAACGGCTCATATTCAAAAACAAATTTCTCTTTGCAGCTGCATATAATTGAAGTTGGCCACCCACCAGCAGGAAATCAGCCATTCCCAAAAAAAGCTGTGGATGTTTTCTTTCCACCAGAAGCACAGAATGATTTTCCTGTAGCTATGCAGGTTAGTTTTCTCCTTCCTTGTATCTGCCACAATACACCTATAAACCTGTACTGAAGTTTGACCATATTTCTTTCTAGGTCAGTGCAAAGTATGATGTTATCTACCTAATTACAAAATATGGGTACATTCACTTATACGACATTGAAACAGCAGTATGCATATACATGAACAGAATAAGTGGTGATACAATATTTGTAACTGCACCACATGAATCATCAGGGGGAATCATTGGAGTCAACCGTAAAGGACAGGTTTGTGCATAATAAGTTTTTTATGAAAATCTGTAACAGATAAATTTGGTAATTTGATGTAAGGCAAGATGTGCTAAAGTTCATGGACTGGAGCAGATCTGCCAGTTAATTGTCTCCTTGTTGTAGACAAAGAAAAGATGCGTTAGTTCACACAATAACACAGTTCAGAAAAGATACAGTAAAACTTACTGTTACAGGTGCTGTCTGTGAGTGTTGAAGAAGACAATATAATACCTTACATAAATAGTGTACTGCAGAATCCAGATTTGGCTTTGCGTATGGCTGTACGTAATAATCTTGCTGGTGCGGAGGACTTGTTTGTTAGAAAATTTAATCTACTGTTCCAAAATGGGCAGTATGCAGAGGCTGCCAAGGTATATTTAATTAGTAAGGACCTAGTTCGTTGCTGAATTTTAAAATATGATGATCTATAGTTGTACCCCAATCCATAAATTAATACCGATATATGAATCCAAATTTTTAAGGTTGCTGCAAATGCACCAAAAGGAATTTTGCGAACACCACAGACTATTCAGCGTTTCCAGCAAGTACCTACACCGCAGGGTCAGACTTCTCCTCTGTTGCAGTATTTTGGTATTTTATTGGACCAGGTGAGATTAAAGAAACAGTTTTAAATTAAAAATAAGGAGAAAAGACTTCTAAGAACATGTATTACAGTTGAAAAGAGTGCAGTAAATATTCTGCTAAAAACTGAAAGGAGATTTGTTGGTATTCTGGGTACATTCGTGTGTGTCCTTAGTTGCAGAAGACACACGTCATTCAGTGAGACTTCGTGCATGCAATTGGTTTTAAGTAGTGAACTAGAAGATTTTATGTAGAATTAAGTGTGTGACGTGGTGGCTGTAACAAACTGTAATTTTAAAAGGTATGTTTTTCAGGGGCAATTAAACAAATATGAAAGTCTGGAACTGTGTAGGCCTGTCCTACAGCAAGGCCGTAAACAATTATTGGAAAAGTGGCTGAAAGAAGATAAACTAGAGTGCTCAGAAGAGCTTGGAGATCTGGTAAAGCAGGCGGATCCCACGTTAGCGTTGTCAGTATATCTGAGAGCTAACGTTCCCAATAAGGTACGTAGCCAGTAAAGTTACTTAAATAAGTAAACATTGTACTTAGACATAAACAGTTGTTCCTAATATAAATTTCCCAGTAACTTAACTTTCATATAAAAAGTGGTTAAATTTGTATTGAATTAACACAAATCAAACTACCTTGTAAGACTAATACATAATGTGGTTTGAACTTTTGTTGTGTTAAAACATCATTAAACAGAAAATTCTGCTCCCTACCCCCACCCCGTTTTATTTCATAGTTGCAATTTACACTTCGAGGGTGCTGAAAAAGCTATTTTTGCAAGATTTTCTTGATTCGTACACATTACCACCATTCTAATGGGATCTCTTGCCTTGCACTTCCGGTATTACTTCATTCAAATTAATGTCAAACTATTTAATATTGTCACCCTTATCCAAGTAAAATTAGTTGTATTTGCCAGGGTTCACTGCACATTTGGTAGCTATAGAGATTACTAATGTGTGCGTAATTCCTTGTTTAATAGCTTCCTACATTTCCTCAGTCAGTCTTGTATTTGTCAAAGATATTGCATAAATTTCAGTCAACAAAAATTCTCAGATTAGCTTGCAAATAATAATTTATTCTTAAATTTTTTGCAGGTCATCCAGTGTTTTGCTGAGACTGGCCAGTTCCAGAAGATAGTGTTGTATGCCAAAAAAGTGGGTTACACCCCAGACTACATATTCCTACTGAGAAATGTTATGCGCATAAATCCTGACCAGGGAGTTACTTTTGCGCAAATGTTAGTCCAAGATGATGAACCTCTTGCAGATATAAATCAGGTAAACCACCTGTTGTTGTGTACTGTGGCATGTATCTTGAAGTAACAAGTGTGTTTGCAATGATTATACTAATAGTTTGGCTGTTCACACACTGATTGTTGTGATGAATTAAACAGTATGAGTATAAACCACTTGTGCTTCAGCTTAAAAATAGATGTTAAAATAGTTTGCGTAGTTGAACCAATCTTAATATAAATACTAAGATTGGAAGAAAAAGATCATTAGTTACTGTTTTTCCTACTACTTAAAATTTTTTTTCAGAAACTAAACATCTTTAACATTTAGTGGGGTGGGGGTGGGGGTTAAATTTGTGAGCTCCCTTATAAGAACCTAAAAGATATGCATGGCTATGCATTCACTTTGTGCTTTTATAAAATGTACTTAATATTGTGTGCATTTTGCTTTTCAAATTGGATAGTGTGAAGTAGTCTGTCACAGACTTCATTTAGCATGAGATTGGATTTTCTTGTTCTAACTACTGGACACAAAACTAAACAAGCATTTCATCCCTACTCCACCAGTTAATATGTACTTTCCAGCCACACGCACAGCGTTTACTATTTTGTGGTTGGGTTTCAGTTGGGCACTCATTCAACATTAAGTGTGATACACTAATCTGAATAAGAGGCAAGATAGTATTGTATGTGAATTTTACAGATCGTGGACATCTTCATGGAGCAAAACATGGTACCACAGTGCACAGCCTTCTTATTGGACGCTCTGAAAAATAATAGGCCTGCTGAAGGACCATTACAGACAAGATTGTTGGAAATGAATTTGATGTCGGCACCACAGGTAAAAAACACATGGTGTATACGAGACACTATTACATGTTGCATAACAATTTACAATAATGTTATTGTATGAATTGGAATCTTCCCCAGGTTGCTGATGCAATACTCAGCAATCAAATGTTCACGCATTACGACAGAGCCCATATAGCACAGCTCTGTGAGAAAGCTGGCCTTTTGCAAAGAGCACTAGAGCATTATACAGGTATGTAACATTTAGTTTTTTACTAAAACTTATGCAAGTAAAAGGCAGACTAATTCTTTCCTGTCAATTATTTTCAGTACATTGATAACACTGAAAAATTGTGCCAGATTAAGCACAAAAATGTCTCCAAAGTACAGTGTCTAGTTTAGTAATCACGGGTTTTTACAAGAAATAACCACTTAGAGTAGGAAGATCCATACATTGCCAGTGCAAGTTTTTCCTTGTGTTTAAATGTCCACTGGCATTTCATGTAATCTGAACATGCTATTAATACTATATTGCAATACAAAATATATGTCAATTGTTACATAGCAGTGCTGTTGGCTGCAGTGATTCTATGTGACAACAATTTATACATTTTCCAAACTGTTAAGTTTTTGCATTACTTAATGTCCCAGAAGTAAAAAATTTCAAAATTCCAGTTAATAAAAGTATTAAATACAGTGCAGGCTTTCAAGCTTCATGTTTTACCTCCAGATAAATCATCCTGTTTTAATGTTCAATAAACAGGTTCCATGGGGAAAGTTGGTTGAATTCTGACAGTGCTTAAAAAATAAATGTAGTGCGCTTTCTGATACAGCTGAAACGGGTAAACCATTTAATCATGAATATGCGAACATTGTTCCATGTTAACTGAGATAGCATAAAAGTGGGTGTTAAAGCTCATTCAGTAGAAAAGTGAATGCTAATACCCTCCACATTACTGTCAACTACTTCTATTAAATGTCTTTGTGGATATCTTTGAACCTTAAATTGTGCCCAAATGCGAAAGTTGCATCAAAATTCAGTGTTGTGTGAAAGGCTTTTTGTTCCAGTAACAGACCACAATATTTGACACCAGGTAATTAATTTTGGTCTGTGATGAATATCTCAGCTACATACACCAAAGATGACGACACATGCATCTTGCTGTAAAAACTGAATCAGACTTAAAAGTAGACAGCCAGGTATAAATTTTAGACAAGAGTAAACAATGTGCACAGTGGTAGCACCACCCCCTCCCCCACGCCCCAGCTGAATGCCAGCTTGAAGGTGCCATCCAGCAGGCCTTGTATGAGGTCTTTCCATGGTTTCCAGTTCTCTCCTACACAACATGGTCATATATTAGCACTATCTGCCACAGTCCAGCCTGACCTAGAACTCAGATACCTAGCGTCTGGATGTTGTAGCCTTCTTTTTGACAGAAAGCTGACCTAGCTGCCTATTTTCATCAGCTGAAGACTAGCAGCATATGGAAACTTAATGATCTTTCCTTCCTACTCCACACAACTTGCAGTGTAGATTGTTTCATTTTATCTGTGTTCACTAGGTCCTGATACTGTCCAGACTGGATTGTGGTTGCAGGCTTATGACCTAGTGGCAACTTCAGCTTTGAAACTGCCAAACCCATGAAGTGTCTGCCCATTGTTGTCTTTCAAACTATTCCTGTAGAATCTTCTTGCCCAAGTGGATCTTCCCCTCTTCAGATTCCACATTACCAGCTCTTGGTTTCCTATGTAGTTGCCATTAAACTATTGTCCAATCAAGCCACGTATCACATTCTCTTGACACGTGAGGGGTGTCGCTCAGGATTCTAGCCCTCGGCCTGGGATTAGCAATTGCAATGTGCCTTGGTTCCTTCTGGCAAGATCTCTCTCTCCCCTCCCTGGATTGTATTCCTTCTGTTTTCTTCTTCACTCGCCCAGGGATAGTACCTAGGCCATGGATTAGGAACATTCTCTTCAAAGGTTTTAAAGTCTTGGCTGCCCTTGTGACCTCCTGGCATCTGTTGCGTCATTTAAAAATTTTCAGGGTGCTGCCATCTTTCACACAAATGGCTTTAAAACTGTGGATGACTGGATATGTTTTTACACTGCATGCCAGTAAGGAGTGCCATTTGCTGCCAAGAACGTGTAGTATATTTACTGCAGAACTGACGGCCATTAGCAGAGCCCTCTATTTTATTAAACTGCTGTCCATTGACTGTGTGTCAGTATGAACTGGCTCGGTGAGCTGTTTCCAGAATATTGACTGATACTCTTCTTGCGACATTTTAGTCTCGCAATTCACAATCTTCTCGCAGACCTCTGTTGTCCTGACCGCTCAGTAGTTGTTGTTGTGTGACATCATGTGGGTATCATGGCAATGAACTGGCTGACTGGTTAGAGGATGACTTACCAACTCCCTGTTCACTTTGCTGATACCAGTAGCCAATTTGTTGGTGCACATGAGAGCTCTGATCACTTGGAAGTGGGACGACATCTGATGGGTTACTGCCCCTTCTAATAACAGATAATCAAGGACACTACTGCAGCATAGCACTCCTCCTTCCACTTCTGGAAGGAATCAGCAGTCCTATGTTGTCTCC
Source organism: Schistocerca americana (assembly GCF_021461395.2). Lineage (NCBI taxonomy): Eukaryota > Metazoa > Arthropoda > Insecta > Orthoptera > Acrididae > Schistocerca > Schistocerca americana. The sequence goes on along the minus strand of NC_060126.1, from coordinate 151,905,638 downwards.
ACATTTGTCATACTAGGTTATTCCATAGTTTTCTGTTGTGTAATGAGCCGTCCTCACATTTTGGTTGTGTAGCCTTGTAAGACGGTAGCTCATACCTTGATGGAAAGCCCCTATCCTGTTAGTGCTCCATGATGAGTACAGACTTCTGTACTCACTGCTTCTGATGTAGGTGGACAATTCATGGGTTGTTTACCTGGTTCTCAGTGTTCTTTGTAAAGGTGGTTTTCATTTTCAGTTATAAGGTTTTGACTGACTTCCAGAGCAGTGGTAGGGTGACTGGGGATGGGGCATCTCTTACTGTCTGGGGATCACAGACGCTACCTGCATGACCAGGCTATTCTTTCGTCCTTATTTTGCTCTGTTTAATCACTTTCATCTTCGGTTTGCCTCCTTTCTGCTGCACCCAGTTCTCTATTGTGTGTCGCACTCTGTAGGGTAGTAATGGATCAGGGGTGGTAAATTTCCTGTTGCATGCAGAGCAGTCTGCTGACTTCCTTAAAAGCTTCATCTGTTTTTTATTATTGGCAAAAATAGTCCATTTTGTTAATAGCGTTCTCACTTTTTCTGTTATGAATCTCTCATCTAGGTCAGAAGTAGGTCTCAGTGGACATCTGTACTTCGGCATGCATCATTCTTAGATTGAGGGACTGAAGAGCTCTGGACACTTTTGTGCTCACTAGAAAATTAGCATGTAGTCATATAAATCTACAAAGAATTAAAGTTTTTGTAACTGGTCATTATAAGCTCGGCCATTAATACTTTCCCTTTTTAAGGAAAATTTAATTTACTATCACAGTGAAGAGGTGTCAATACAAAATGAAATGCAGTGACTACTCATGAGTTCAAGGCTTCGTATAGATCAAGTACAGCATCATAGACTACAATTTGACAAATTATGGCCAGTCATTTAAATGTTGCTGTTAAACAGAACTTAATTATTGTACTTGCATTACATATAGATTTTTATAAAACACTACAGATAAAGAACACCATATGTAGAGGAAACTCCAACAAAAATAAATACAATAAGAATGAGGGAGCTGTGCCCATGCAAAATTAAACTGAAGTGTTGATATGTTTGGAGTTGGCTCATCCTTCATGTGCCCAAAAAAAGCCAGAATAATAATGTGTGAAATACATTATAAATGGTTTTTCATCATTGTCACTGTGGTAAATAAACAATTTTCTGCATGTCACCATAAACGAAGTATTAGTTCAAAAGACGAGCATCGACTGTGCCAAATGTTGTCCATATTAGTTTACATCCATACGTATACAAAGTCCCCAGCTGTGGTATCTGTTCTTATGTTTGTGCTAATCTCAAGAACTACTCTACAGATTTTGATATAGGTTTCACTATCTCTTTCATGAGGAAAGTTTCCGGGCATGGAGATAACGCAGAAGGCTGCCAGACTGGCAGGAGCTAATGCTGTGAGGCAGCTGGTTTGAGATGAAGCAAGTGTCATAGCTCATGCTGCAGTTCCACACATTGGGTGGTGTGGTGTAGCTAGCTGGTACCACTGGTAAGAGATGTCACTCCATGTGCCAGTTAAATACAGCACAAGAAACATTAGTGCCTCTTGAGCACTTGACTAGTGTGGCCTTCGTTCGTTAGAGTAATGGTATTCATTTACCTAATGATCTGATGTAAACCCAAAGCCGACAGCAGTGAGATTCTTTGGGGAAAAAATTCAGCATATTTCGAAAGGAATGGCTAATGGGGAAATGCATGGTGCATTTGTCACAGTAAAAAAAATACACTACAATAGAAACTGGAACTGTGTGAGAAATTGTTTGGGGAAGATGCACTATCAAAGATAAGCATAAAGCTGAAATTGGGGCCTTCTGTCAACAATTAGACCCATCCCATGTTATAACCAAAAGTTAGAGAGATCCCAAGTTCAGTAGTGCAGAAGTTCCCCCAATTGTGGAAGTCTGTTATTTCTGTTACCAATAAATAGACATGATTCTTTCAGGATTTCCACATTGAAACTGGTATCAGTAACCATGAAGCAGTTGCAGCAACATTGGTCATCAAAGGGCAATTAAAACAGATAGCAAGTTTCATATGCTCAGTAAACTGAGAGGATGGTTTGATAAGTCTAGTAAAAAAGCAAGGAAAAATGTTTCGTAAAACTCGTCTAACTTCTCGTCGGTCTCCTTCGTAGATCTTCTGCCGGAAAAATAGGATCTGTCAAAAACTGTGAGAAATACACATTGACTGCACGATTAAAATTTTTTCTAAGTGAACCAATGTTTAAAGTTAGGGAACAGGGGAATTCAATTGGGACCAAGTGTGGTGAGTAGGGTGGATGAGGAACCAAATCAAATCCCAATCCATGCAGTGTAGCCATTGTTATCACTGCTGTGTGGATGGAGCATTATTCTGGTGAAAACATTTTTAATGTGCCAGCAGCAGTCTGTTCAGCAAATGTAAGTTCCAAATGATCCAGTAATGAAGCATTGTAGTTGCTTTCTGGTTTTGCCTTTTCCAATAATGTGAAGATTATTCCATGGAAATTTCAAAAGTGGCCATCACTTTAACAGGTGATGAAATGATCTTCGCCATCTTCAGCGCACTATGAGCAGCCTTTGTCTGTCGTTTTGACTCTGGTGTATAGTGATGGACCAGGTTTCATTAAGTCGCACATCAGTGCAACAGTCACTCATAGACTGTGATTAAATATCACCGAAATGCTGGGCTGGATGCACTTCTGGTGGATGGTGAGCAATCATGGCACCCACATCTCGCACATCTTCATAGCAAATTTTCTGTGCATGGTATTATGCACTCGCTCAATTGAGATGCCTAGTCTTGGCAGTCGGACAAATTATTCGGTGGTCATGTATTACCTTGACATGGATTTTGTGAATAGTTTTCTTTGTGGTGACCTCAGTTGGACTGCTGAAGTGTTCATTGTTGTCAGACCACATTTAAAATCAACAGTGTGTGGTAGTCACTGATGTTGCAGTATCCACATGTTCATCCAGGTCTGTCTTGATTTGGGTCGCAGTCCAGCCCTTCACATTTTCAATAAGTCAACATGCCGACCAATTCAGAGCTGTCAACAATGAACTGTTTGCTGTACATTGCTGAAATTCTTTGTGATGCTTGGAATAATAAAGCTCACCAACCAAAAGCTGCAACAAAAATGATCCTTTCTTTCATGGAAATTTAGCAGACATATTAAACTACCCTTGTTTATAAAAAAGCTTTGCCATCTTGGTGAGGAAATAGAAATACTTAGCTCTGGAGGGAGCATATAGATGGATGGTAGCTAAAGTTTAAAATAAAAGTTGACCTTGCACTGCATAAATACATACCAAATAAAACAGTTAATGATCAGAGCCCTCCATGATACATAAATGCTGTAAAGAAATGGGCTATTGTGTATGATAGGTATGAAACAAAGTACTGGGCTTCAGAGAGGTGGTGAATGAAACACTCTTTGCTGTAGAGAGCAAGGCATGAATCATTAAACGACTGCTGTAGCATAATTTTGTGAGGATATCTTCTACAAAACCCAGAGAAATTCTGTTAGTTTGTAAAGTGAGTGTCCAGTCACAAATGGAAGAGACAGGAAGTGAAATTTAGGGTAGCAAAGCAAAAGCAGAAAAGCTTGACTCAGTTTTCAAATGTCCTTTCAAAAAGGATGACTTAGGGTATTGCTCAAATTTAATGTTCATACCACTGTAAAGATGAAGCGTGTGTTAGCAGTGTTGACACACAGTGAAATCATTAAAACTGAACAAAGCTCCAGGGCCTGAAGTAATCATGATCATGTTTTACTCTAAATAGGCGACTGAGTTTTCTCTCCATGAACTACAATCTATGAAGCTCCCTTGAACAAAAGACTGTGTTCAGAAGTTAAAGGATAAAATTGGAAATGGGCATATGTCATTGTGGGGCCAGGAGTCTCCCATTCGAGGAAGTCCAGCCACTGAGGCCAAGTACTTATTGCATTAGATGCCACATTGGGCGACTTGCACATCGGAGCTGTAGATGAAATAACACGATACCCAGTCCCTGAGTGGAGAAAATCACCTGCCCCAGCTGGGAATCGAGCCAGAGCCCCTTGGTGTGGCATTCTGCCTTGTTGACCACTCGGCTAACGGAGATGGACAGAAGTTAGAGGAAATGACAAGTCACACCTGTGTAAGAGAAGAGTACCCGATGTGATCCACGGAACTACTCTAATATCCTTGACATTCATTTTTTGTAGAGTCGAGCAACAGTCAGGACTCAAACGTAATGAAGTGAAGTCTCGGACAGAATTACCTCCATGCTGACCAGTAAAGATCCAGAGAACACAGCTCTTACGATGCTCACCTTACTTTCTTCAAATGACATATGGTTATCAAAAGTTCAGTTGGATGGGGTATCGAGTGAAATTTGTGACTAGATTTAGAATTTTTTTGTGAGGACGATGCAGCAAGTTACCTTAGATGGCATGTCATTGACTGATGTTCAAAATAACTTCAGGTGTGTCCTAGGGAAGTGTGATAGAAAATAGTTCGTCATATACCAATAACCTTGCAGTCAGACTTTCAGCAGATGATGCAGTTATTGACTCTGGTAACCCATAGCTGAGTGTAAAATTTTGTAGGAAAGGGAAAGTTTTCATGTAGGTTCAGTTGTAGGTAAAGCAGGTGGCAGGCCTAGATTTAGTTGTAGAACACTAAATAAATAAATAAATACAGTCAGCCTACAAAGGATTGTCCACAAAACACTTGTGTGTCCCATCCTAGAATATTGCTAGTGTGCGGGAAAAGTTCCAAATCAGACTAACAAGGATTATTGATCAGATACAGAGCAAGCACCCCAGTCCCAGGGTGGTTTGATTAGTGGGTGTGTCAGAGATGCTGAAGAAACTAACTGGCAGACACTTACACACCAATTAAGATAAGACACAAACTATACTGAGAAAGCATACGTAATGTTAAAAGAAGGGATTTTAACTGATGATTTGAGGAATAAACTACCTCCATAATGCACGCCCTAAAGAAGGTGATTAATCAGTGTAGACAGTGGCATTTTAAACAGTAAGCCTTCCCATGTTCCATATATGAATAAAACAGGAAGCAACCCTAATGTGTAGCACAGTGGGTTGTAGCCACTGACATCCACTACAAGGTGGTTTGTAGAATGTAGATGTATATTTTCTCTGAATTTTAATCATAACACTATGCAGTAGCCCATAGACAAAACTGCTATGCTTGACAAGTTGTCTGGCAGTATGTGATTAATGTGAAAATATTCACTTTCTGAAATGAACATTGTGAACATACCCATAGCCTGTGCTTCTGACAGTATCTTCTCCAACAATAAACATAACCTCAGGCAGAAAAATAATTCCTGACTATGCTGTCACAAAAATGAAATGTCAGGAAGGGTCTGTTTCCTCGCTTCCTCCTTGTTGCCTTAATAGTGTCTTTATAATCGCACTCTTTCTAGATTTATTGAACTGTGCACTGCTTATTTTAGTGGCACTAGACGTTTTCATTTAATGTATAACTAAATTGTTCCTTAATTTACTCACTTTTGCATCAGTGTCTCCACTAAATGGCCAAGAAAGTGAGGGCTGATACTACTAGCATATTGTCAAAATGCATTTAAATCTGAGCTAATTAAACATCAATAGCTACAAAGTGACTTCTTGCAGTGACAAAAGTTTTGATATTTTGTAAGGTACAATTTGCTGTAAAGGGATGTCATACAACCCTAGGTTTAACAATTTTCACTTCTAAAAATTCCATGACCATTCTAATGAAGCTTTACAGATGTTTTGTGGGTTTGTTGCAAACGGTAATCTGCACATTCAGGTGTGAAAGATTTATTTTAAAATGACTTTGGTTTATAGTTGAGTTGGTGTAAGTAGATCCTAGACAGTTGAAGTGGGCTGGATATGGCAGCTCCGGATGCCTACCCTGACCAGTAATATTACAAAATTTTGTAAATATCTGAAGGGCTACACTTCATTGCTGTGAAGAAAGTTGAAAACTGGCAACAGTGCTGTGAGCTGTCTGGGGACTTAAAACATCTTGACTATAGTATATTTCATATGCCCTTTTGAAGGTTTATTTTGCACACTCACTTCTCTGCATTTTTCTTTAACTTTGTCAATATGTGCTCATGTGAAAAAGTCATACCTATAATTAATATTCTTTTTTCAGATCTGTATGACATAAAACGAGCTGTTGTCCACACACACTTGCTGAACCCAGAGTGGCTTGTTGGATATTTTGGCACCCTTTCTGTGGAGGATTCACTTGAATGCTTAAAAGCTATGCTGACTGCAAACATTAGGCAGAATTTGCAGATATGTGTCCAGGTTAGTAGCTAAACACAACAGTATTAGAAATGAGATTATTTTGGATTCACAAGCAAGCATCAAATGTAAGACATCATTCTGTGTGTGTGACTAAAAGGTAAGGGGGAGGGGATACCACCAACTTCTACACAGTATGGGTGGGAATGTTAGGAGTGGTGAGAGTGGGCGATTGGCCTTCACAGGCACATAATTTTAACACTATGCAGTGTATAATCAGGTTTGCAAAATGTAAAAGTATACGGAGCTAAAAAGAGGCCATAAACATATTGAAAATGTGCTAAGATTTTCATCTATGGAGAAGCATTATGGATGAGAGCATTTCCATTTGTGAACTCACAGCAGGCAGCTCAACCATAATTTCAGGAATATGAACGACAATGTTGTCTGAAAAGTCCAGTAAATTCCTTCCACAGTTTCTTTAATCTGTCATATCATATCTTATTGCTTCTTAGTCCCCACCCCCTGAATTTTAGCCCAACACTCAGAATGTCGTCTTATGAAGTTATGTTGGCAGTCACAGGGATATGACTCATCATTACCTGTGGTGAAGCTTGGTTACTTGACACAGTAAAACTAACCTGCAAAGGGTGGTAAAGGAAGGGTGAGACAATCTTAATGAAAGCAGACTTGCCAACTTTAATTCGCATATTTCACACTTCTGCACCCCCATCCCCATGGTACTGCTGGTCCATCAGTGCAGCATGTTACTGGGACCCTTAGAATGAGGTTACTTGCCACAGCGAATAACCCAGTTGACAAATAAGTTTGTCTCCATTATGACAATCTGTGCCCCCCATGTTGCAGCTCCCTTGCCAAAAAACCGAGCGAGGTGGCGCAGTGGTTAGCACACTGGACTCGCATTTGGGAGGACGACGGTTCAATCCTGTCTCCGACCATCCTGATTTAGGTTTTCCGTGATTTCCCTAAATCCTTTCAGGCAAATGCCGGGATGGTTCCTTTGAAAGGGCACTGCCGATTTCCTTCCCGAGCTTGCGCTCCGTCTCTAATGACCTCGTTGTCGACGGGATGTTAAAAACTAATCTCCTCCTCCTCCCTTGCCAGAAACTGAAAGAAAGGAGATAGCTCTCTCCCAGCCTCTTTACAGTGCAGACCTATTTTTCTGAGTTCAGTCTTGTTGGATCATCCAGGGAAGTACTAAGAGGCTAATGATTTTAGGATGACAAAGGCAACTTAGTTACGTTGTAACAGCAAATAAAGGAATTAAAAATGTCTTGTTCACATTTGATCCACTCTCGTAGACAATCGCAAAATTTGTACAAATTTTCAGTTTGTAATTCACTTCCATGAATCAATATAAACATTTGTGTTCAATATACACATTTCTGCTGAATGCAGGCAGCACTAGTCCATACAGTATTAAAGTTTGTGTGGTCTAGAGATTCCTTGGCTTTATCCTGTATCACACAAATGAGCTTCGTTACAAAATTTAAATCAGAAAAAATTGCTGTTTTGTTTTTAGAGGAGTGGGCTGCAAATAAGGGTTTTCAGTTTTCTGCAGATCAGTGTGTGTGTGTTCATTTTAATTGTTCTCGTTCTATTTTTATCTGACTTGTGTCCGAGGGACATTTTAGAGACTCGGTGAGCTTTCTTTGCCACATTTTTTACTTCAAATTGTGTATGGATTGGCGATATCTTATTTGAAGATCATTGACGCTGTCCACCATCAGGATATTTGGCTAGCCACTGGTGCTTACAGGACCTGCCCCATACAAAATTCTCTGTGCTGAGGCCAGCGAACTACCACTTGCCATCCAGTGGCAGCTCCTCATGGTGCAGCAAGCAGTAAGTTCCTTGCAGCTCCAAAAATGCTGTTTCTGTGTGCAGCATGTGCTGGAGTCATTTGAGTGTGGAGCAATTACGATCCCAGATCCAGGGTTTTAATCAACTGCTACCCTGGTTAACGTAGAGACCCACTGTCAATTTCGATTTAGTACAGTACAGAAATATTGCACTCTTGCTTCTGTTTTTAATCCAAGATGCGGAGGCAGCCTTACCTGCAGCTGTCGAGCATAGGGGGTGCAGTCGTCTGCAAGTAGTTGCTCACGTCGGGACCAATGATGCCTGTCGCTTGGGTTCTGAGGCGATCCTCAGTTCGTACAGGCGGCTGGCACACGGGGTGCAAGCAGAGCTCTCCATTTGCAGGATCGTTCCCAGAGTGGATCGGGGTCCTTTGATTTGGAGCTGAATGGAGGGTCTCATCCAGAGGCTTTCTCGACTCAGTGACAGTCTTGGCTGCAGATTTCTAGACTTGCGCTATTGGGTGGGGAATTGTAGGGCGCCCCTAGATAGGTCAGGGGTGCACTACACAAAGGAAGTGGCTACTCGGGTAGCAGAGTACTTGTGGCGTGCACATCGGGGTTTTTAGGCTAGGCAGCAGTGCGAGGTGTCCTGATGAACATTCACCAGTTGACGTGCAGGCAGGGAAATCAGGATGCGCTCAGTGTAAAGACACTTCAACTATCAAGATATAAGCAGTAAATTTTCAGAGTGTTCGGAATAAAGTTGCTGAATTTACTGCCCTCAAGGAAGTGTGTGGCGCACAAATTATTCACGGGACTGAGACCTGGTTGAAACCTGAGATAGGAAGTTAGGAAACATTTAGTGAGGTTTGAAATGTGTATTGGAAAGACAGATTAGGCACCGTAGGAGGTGGTGTCTTCATTGCAGTTGACAAAAAATATTGTCTACTGAGGTCGAAGTAGTGTGATTGTGAAGTTATCTGGACACGTTTAACAGGGCTAGGGGAAATAGTTAATTGTTCGGTGTTATTACTGCTCACCAGGTTCCACTGTGACAGTTCTAGAATCATTCAAAGGGAGTCTACATTCTGTATCGCAGAAGTACCCGGATCATGCTCTATTAGTCTGAGGCGACTTCAACCTACCTAGTATAGACTGGGATGTCTATGGATTCATTACAGGTGGTACAGACAAGCCGTCACGTGAATTACTTTTGAACACATTATCCGAAAACTGTCTTCAGCAGGTAAATCGACAGCGAACGCATAATGGAAATGTTTTAGATCTGGTAGCCACGAACAGACCAGACCTCATCGACGGTGTCAGTGTTGAGACAGGGATTAGTGATCATGATGTTGTCACTAGGACTATGGTTACAAAAGTTAAAAAGTTAGTCAAGAAGGCTACGAGAGTATTCTTACTAGAAAGAGCATATAAGCAGTTGTCAGCATCCCACTTAGTAAATGAATTGACCTCATTTACTTCTGGTATGATGTACTTGAAAGAATTATGGGAAAGTTTTACACACATTGTAAATCACGCAATGGACTAGTATGTGCCGAGAAAGTTGATTATGGATGGAAAAGACCCACTGTGGTTTAACATCGCAATTCGGAGAATGCTCAGGAAGCAAAGGCAGTTGCACTCGCGGTACAAGAAAGATAGCAGGAATGAGGACAGGCAAAAGTTAGTAGAGATTCGTGCTGCTGTAAAAAGTGTGATGTGCGAAGCATTGAACCACTACCACCATCATACATTAACAAAAGATCTTGCTGAAAACCCAAGGAAATTCTGGTCTTACGTAAAATCTGTAAGCGAGTCGAAGGCTTCCATCCAGTCACTCACTGATCAGTCTGGCCTGGCAACGAAAGACGGCAAAATGAAAGCTGAAACTTGAAATTTAGCATTTGAGAAATCTTTCATGCAGGAGGATCGTACAAACATACTGCCGTTTGAGTCTCGTACAGATTCCGGTATGGAGGACATAGTGATAGACATCCCCTGGGGTTGTGAAGCAGCTGAATGGGTTGAAAATAAATAAATAAATCGCCAGGTCCTGATAGGATTCCATTTCGGTTTTACAGAGAGTACTCTACTGCATTGGCTCCTTACTTAGCTTGCATTTATCGCGAATCTCTTGCCCAACGTAAAGTCCTGGGGGACTGGAAAAAAGCGCAGGTGACACCTGCATATAAGAAGGGTAGAAAGATGGCTCCTCAAAAATACAGACCAATATCCTTATCGGTTTGTTGCAGGATTCTCGAACATATTCTCAGTTCGAATATAATGAATTTCCTTGAGACAGAAGTTGCTGTCCATGCATCAGCATGGCTTTAAAAAGCATCGCTCATGCGAAATGCAGCTCACCCCTTTTTTTCACATGATATCTTGCGAACCATGGATGAAGGGTATCAGACGGATGCCATATTCCTTGACTGCTGGAAAGTGTTTGGCTCGAGGCCCTGCTGCAGATTCCTAACTAAGGTACGAGCATATGGGATTGGTTCCCAGATATGAGTGGCTTGAAGACTTCCTAAGTAATAGAATCCAGTACGTTGTCCTCGATGGTGTGTGTTCATCGGAGGTGAGGGTATCATCTGGAGTGCCCCAGGGAAGTGTGGTAGGTCTGCTGTTGTTTTCTATCTACATAAATGCTCTTTTGGATAGGGTGGACAGCAATGTGCGGCTGTTTGCTGATGATGCTGTGGTGCATGGGAAGGTGTCGTCGTTGACTGTAGGAGGATACAAGGTGACTTGGACAGGATTTGTGATTGGTGTAAAGAATGGCAGCTAACTCTAAATATAGTTAAAAGTAAATTACTGCAGATAAATAGATGAATAGGAAAAAGAATCCTGTAACATTTGAATACTCCGTTAGTAGTGTAGCGTTTGACACAGTCACGTCGATTAAATATTTGGGCGTAATATTGCAGAGCGATATGAAGTGGGACAAGCATGTAATGGCAGTTGTGGGGAAGGCGGATAGTCGTCTTCGGTTCATTGGTAGAATTTTGTGAAGATGTGATTCATCTGTAAAACAGACCGCTTACAAAACACTAATATGACTTATTCTTGAGTACTGCTCAAGTGTTTGGGATCCATATCAGGTCAGATTGAGGGAGGACGTAGAAGCAATTCAGAGGCTGCCACACCACACGATCGGGAGAGTGATTGGATTGGTTCAAGGAACACAGTGGGAAGTTTTGATTGATGTGATGGTCTCCCATCTCACCATATCTGAACCTGACCCAACACATCTGGTATGTGATTAAGCGTATCAGAACTCATCGCCCCTCCCCGGAATTTATGGGATTTTGTGCATGTGCATGCATATTTGGTGCCAAAACTCCAGAAACTTGCCAAGGTCTCACGGTTTATGCCACAATGCACTGCTGCTGTTATCCAAGCCAGAGGTGGGCTACTGGCTATTAGGTAGGTAGTCATATTCTAGCTGATCAGTGTACTTGCACTGTCTCATGTTTGTACCACTACAAAATTAGTGAACCAACAACTCTTGCCAGCAACTAAAAATGAACAAGCTTCAGATTTAAAGAACCCGGCAATAGGAGTTTTTTGATCCAACATCCAGTTACGAAGGAGCGAGAGAGTGAAGCAGCTTATGGGCATTTAATGGCAAAGTCATCACCAACCTTACACTCAGAGCAAACCAATGTGACAAACCTAATTGTTTCACACTCTCTCTCTGATCAACCACAAAATCAGTACCTCACACGAACTAAAACAGAGGAAAAGTAAAGGTAACTGTACGTGAGATTAAAATGCAAGTAAAACAAGAAAAAAACAAAGAACTGCACAGTAAAAATGTCCCTGACTGATTACTTACAAAAATGTGTGTGAGCCTGTCATCCTGTTAACACATTAAGACATCTCCCTAAAAGCTTGTGAAAGATGTTCGACAATTCATGAAACTTTAAAACTCTGAACACATTCATTTGAACATTACTTAAAATAGATGACAAAATCAGAAAATCCACCACAGCCCACTGGTTGGAAAACACAAGTGAGCTGTACACCATAAGCACCACACACTGGAAGGTCCCCACGCCAGTCATATGACTGTGGCCTACGCAAAAACTCTGTAAGAAGGACCTCATCATTATGTGGCTGCAAGAACGTACACCACAACCGAGTTGTCAGCTTTACTACACAGAGCTTACTGTCACTTCCCGCCACTCTTCTTCCCATCAACACACGACTTTGTACCTCAACAGTGAGGTAATGGCATGCAGGGGGACAGCACACTGAAATAACAGAGGATCAGAATACGCCACCTAGGCTGCTAGATCTACCCTTTAGTTCCCTGCAAAACCCATGTGCCTCGCAGAAAAACACCTCCTTCCCTAGTTGTAGTCTGAGGGGAGCATCCTTGATTTTTAGGATTACTTTATCTGCTGGGTACCAATGGAGAGTGGACAGCACTCACAGAATCTGAACAGACAAGAAATTTAGCACTGGAAGGACGTCTCGTCAGGTCCAGTGCCCACAAGATGGCACACAATTCTGCACTGAAGACAGTAAATTCTTGAGGCAGTCTGACCTTGAGGACATGATCTGGGAAACTGTAGAACAGCCAAGAGTCTCCCTGCTTTGACCTATCTGTATAGACAGCTATAAAGTTAGGGTACTTATAAAATGTCTACATCTACATACATACTCCGCAATCCACCATACGGTGCATGGCGGAGGGTACCTCGTACCACAACTATTATTGTCTCTCCCTGCTCCACTCCCAAACAGAACAAGGGAAAAATGACTGCCTATATGCCTCTGTACGAGCCCTAATCTCTTACCTTTTTGGTTTTCCGCAAAATGTAAGTTGGCGGCAGTAAAACTTTACTGCAGTTGGTCTCAAATGCTGGTTCTCTAAATTTCCTCAGCAGTGATTCACGAAAAGAACGCCTCCTTTCCTCTAGAGACTCCACCAGAGTTCCTGAAGCATTTCCGTAACACTCGCTTGATGATCAAACCTACCAGTAACAATAGTGGTATGATCCCCAACAAAATTTTTGAACAGAGTTGCAAAGAATTAGAATCAGTAGGAGAATAACTTCAATATTTTGGTTCTATGTATCTGGAAACTGAGTCAGGATTTTTCAATCCTAATTAGATTCCTACAGGAAATAAGAGAGAACCAAAAATTTGATCTGTTCAAACAATCCAGTTTAATGTGCATGGAAGAAACCAGTATTCCTGCTATAAGAATGATACTCACATGGATTTGCCATGTGGATACAGTGCTCTGGTTGTTGCTATGGTCTTAAATCTTTGATTCTTAAGCTGCCAATAGCTTTATAAAATGGTTGGAAAAGCACACATTCACTTAAATATTCATATTTGGTCGTTGACAAGTTTTTCAGCCCATCTGTATTCACATCTGAAATAAAAGTAGCTATCTGCACTTTAAAGAACAATAGTTAGAGGTCAGTTATGAAATGTGGCCAAAGTAGCTCTTGGATGGGTGGGCCATAACTAAATGGTTAATAGACGGTGATCCATTATTTAATAATTATTGAAAAATTGTCATCTCATCCATATTTACATAAATTATAAAAATATTATGCGTAACATTTGGCATAATAAGCTATCGCAAAGACTTGCTTAGCTTCAAATTTATTGTAATGTCTTTGCCTTTGATGTAAACAGTTAGAAAAAGATAATTGAACTTAGAATTCCAAACCTCATTTGTGTTTTATTTCAAATTAAGTTTATCTAAAGAATTTGCTGCTTTGGTTATGATATGTAGCTCATAGCAAATGTTACTCTATGTACAAAGTTTATAATATAACCTTTATCTCATAGAAGAAAAGTTAAAGATTATTGAATACACATTACATGCTCATTGCTTATTTCAGATTGCCACAAAATACCACGAACAACTAACAACAAAAGCTCTTATAGATTTGTTTGAGTCATTCAAGAGCTATGAAGGTCTTTTTTACTTCCTGGGCTCAATAGTAAACTTCAGCCAGGACCAAGAAGTGCACTTCAAATACATTCAGGTAATTGTTTTACAGTTCTCTTACTTCCTGTTCACTGACTAATGATTAAATGGCATATTTGACTAACAGTCTGTGATGCAATTAACCAGAGATGAAGTCTCTTTGCTTTAATAAAAACCTGCTGTTTTTTCTGACATTCATTGCTTATTCTGTTTAAATTTCTCTAGATCACGATCTTTAACTTTTATTGCTTCCTTTGCTGACATGGCTATTTCTTACTAATTTTGAATTAGTAGCTCATTGATAATTGTATTAACAGCATGGCATGGGATTGCCTGAGTCTGCATGTATTGGACATCAACATAAAAGCATTTGATTTTGCAAACTTAAAATGTTGCAGTGTACACATGATAAATGGATATTGAGCACCAGTAGGAATTCTAGGACTCCCGCTTAGATCAGGTGTGTTTTACACAGGAAGCAGCGACTGCTGTAGCAGTGCCAGTTTTTTTGGTAAGAGAAATCCCTCCACAGGCCTGATAAGATGTAATCAAAATTTGGCCACGGAATATTATTATCCCTCATTAGAGTAGCATTCCTCATAATCAGAGATACATGATGATACATTAGTTAACTGGAATAGTGTCTATGGAAAAGTCCCAGATAGTCTTGCTTACAGACAATAACAATGCCCCCACATATTCTGTTCATCATAAGAATAAACCTCATGTAAACTTTACACCTTGTATTCTTGTACGTTCGCTTGAATCTCACTGAATTTCGTTTCATGTGGAGCGGAAGCAAAGTTGTGATTGTTACAGTCAAGTATGATCATAAGGATGTTTTATGCAATTTCACACACGTAGACTGAGCAATAATGTGTGGGACAACAGATTTACTGGCACTTTAAGCTTGGACAACACAGGCCAACCAGTAGTCCAATTAGCCTGCAATGATGTGAGCAGTTGCAGTTTGTACGTAAAAAGAGATGGCCAAAGAAACAATATCGCTTCAAATAACTCCAGCACTACAACACACTTCTTAGGCGACCAGATGGAAAGCATAAAATGATAATGTTCTCGCCTAACGTAGTATCCTGATTACAGACAAGAATGATGAAAAGATCTTAAGTTAAACGGTAACTATTCTGAGCGAGCCATATCTGACGGAAAAGCATACTACAGGGATTTGACCGTATTGGTCTGGTAATCTCTCAGCTACTTCCATATCTGAATCCGAGAAATAAATTTCCGTACTGGAACAGTCATCTGCTGCATTGATAACCAGTTGATCAACAACAGAATCCATGAATGTACCCTGGCACCGCATTTTATCCTCTTTCTTATGAAGTGTCATTCTATATCCCACCAATATGCGGCAATGAGATGAAAAGAGCTGCGTGTGTTGGTTCCAGTACATGTGGCAGCTTAAGTCTCATTTTACAGTCCAGATCCCTTAACTTGGCTCCAGATCGGTTCTCTTGGGGTGATACTGTAATGGTACTGTGGCAGATGTAAAAATGCAGTGTTAGTATGGTGTGCTCAGTGCTGTGAAAAAGATTGATTTCATGTTTCTACTGAACATCTATATCTGTGGTATAAAACAATGGACATACTACAAATGGAGTATTTAGTTTCTCTGTAACAGGAAGCAGCCTCAGCCAATTTCATACTGCGTATTAACAGCCCAACACTGCAGAGGCTATGACTAAACACTATTTTTGAAATAAAAACTACATAACCAACGTGTGATTAAGAAAAATGTTGATGGCTATTAACACATTTGAGTATCTTAGTTTCATTTAACATAACTTAGTAATAATACATCAAATACACAATTAGGACATACTTCAAAAAAACATCAGTGTACATGTGCTATGGCTTATGACCAAATTAGAGCACTAAACACCACTTCAAACAAAATTATAAAGGAAGATATTTCTGCTTAGTAGGAGAGGCAAGAAACTCATCAAAAGTTTTGCATCACCTCAGTTCAGTGTGTTCCAGAACCTGTACAGAAAATTGGAATAGCACCATGTACCTGTTGGTTGTAGCCTCCTGACCACATAGGGATCGCTCTGCTGATGACTGTGCTATTAACTTCCCACATATGCCAAGGAGCAGACGCCCATCCCCGTGGGGCATCGGGACTCCCCATAATGCCCATCCTGCCAGATGGCCTTAGCTGCGGCTGGGTGGCACCTGTGGGAAGGGGCCCTGGTCGGAGTGGGTGGCATCAGGGTGAATAACGCGGGATGAAGCAGTGGTGAACCATCAGCAGTCTCTAAGCATTCAAGAGCTCAATTCAACACACAGAAGTAAGACCCCAAATCGTTCCCCTCCCTGGCCACACCATGGGAGGAACATCAGCCTAAGAATAGCAGCGGCTCTTACTTGCCTCGGTACCTTGTTACAGCACTGATGAAGCCTCAGTTTTTAGTCGAACATTTAGAGGACAAATTTGGGGAGGTGGAGAGCTTGTGCAAAACGAGATCTGGGTCAGTCTTCATTAAAACAGCATCATCTGCCTTGTCACGGATGTTACTTGCTTCAGACAAGCTGGGGATGTTTCTGTAACCATGCCCCCTGAGAGCTTAAATATGGTCCAGGGTATTATATTTTGCAGCGACCTTCTTTTTCAGTCTGACAATGAGCTGTGCGCCAATTTAGAGTGGCGAGGTGTAAATTTTGTCCAGCGTGTCCATTGGGGTCAGACGGATAATCAGGTAGCACTGGTGCCTTCATCTTGGTCTTAAAGGGTGATACATTGCCCGAGAAGGTCAAGCTGATGGTGTAACGCTGTGATGTAAAGCCCTATATCCCTAACCCACTTCGGTGCTTTAAGTGCTGGAAGTTCAGCCATATGTCTTCCCGCTTTTACTGCATTTTGTACTGCTGCTCCAGTATGGGTGTTGCTGAGCGGCGCCTACAGGAAGTCATCCACAAGGCGCAATCATGGGCTCTAGCCCACAGTTTCCAGTTTTCAGCTGCAAAGTTGTGTGTTATGCACTTCTGTCAGTGTCGTACAGTTCATCTGGACTCGGAACTTTACCTTCATTGCGCTCCACTGACTGTAGTGGAGACATATCGATTATTAGGACTGGTTTCCGACGCTCGATTGACTTAGTTTCCTCATCTCCGTCAGCTTAAGCATCATCTCAATGCCCTTCATTGGCCTAGCAACACCAATTGGGGTGCAGATTGCTCTATTCTGCTGTGACTCTACAGAGCCCTTGTCCAATCTTGAATTGACTATGGAAGTGTGGTTTATGGTTCGCCAGCACCCTCAGCATTGAATTTACTCAGCCCTGTGCAACACTGCGGGGTTAGACTAGCGACAGGAGCTTTTAGGAAGAGTCTGGTGACCAGCGTACTGTTGGAGACTAGGGTCCCTCCATTGCAGATCAGATGTGCACAACTGCTCGCCAGTTACGCTGCACACATTCGTACTTCTCCTGATCATCCAAATTACAGTCTCATTTTCCTGCCTGTGGCAGTCCATCTCCCCCATTGGCAGCCCAGATAGGGGCTAACAATTGCGGTTCGCATGCGGTCCCTTCTCTCCGAACTAGTCCTTCCCTTTACCACCTCTTCTTGCGGTCTGTTCATACACCTCCACGGTGTACGCCTCAACCGCAACTTCATCTGGACCTTTCACATGGCCCCAAAGGACTCTTTAACCCTGTGGCTCTCTGCTGTCACTTCGTCTAGATTCTTAATGTGTGCCGGGGCTCTGACTCGATGGCTGATGGTCACGTTGGCTTTGTCTACATTGAACAGTGGCCATATTGAACAGCATTCATTACCCGATGGTTGTAGTGTATTCACTGCAGAGGTGGTGGCCATTTCTTGTGCACTTCAGTATCTCTGTTCATGCCGTGGGATGTCATTTCTTTTATGCACTGACTCCTTGAGTAGCCTGAAAATTATCGGCCCGTGCTACCCTCGTCATCCTTCGGTAGTGTCCATCCAGGAGTCAATCTGTGCCCTGGAGCGATCCAGCCATTCAGTGGTGGTCATATAGACCCCTGGTCATGTCGGAATCCCAGGGAATGAACTTGCTGGCGAAACAGGCTACACGGAAACCACTTGAGTAGATCAGCATCCCCGAAACTGACCTGCGTTAGTTATTACGCCTCAAGATTTTTCCGCTTTGGGAGACTGAATGGCAAAATCTCAGTGCATACAACAAACTGCGAGCCATTAAGGGACCACGAATGTGTGGAAGTCGAGGGGCCTCGTGCAGGGACTCTGTGGTTCTCTGCCAGCTTTGCATTGGCCATGCCTGGCTGACCCACGGCTACCTCCTGCTCCGTGAAGACCCACCTCGGTGTCAGTGCGGTGCTCAGTTGACAGTGGCACATATTCTGCTCTATCCTTGTTTGGCTGCCCTGAAACTTCATCTTCGGTTGCTGCACTCGTTATCATTGATTTTAGCAGACAAGGCCTCATTGTCTGATTGGTTTTACGTTTCATCCGCGAGGGTTGGTTTTATCATTCAGTCTGAATTTTAGTGCATGTCCTTTGTCCCTCTGTGTGTTCTACCCTAGTGCTTTTAGGGTGGAGGTTTTAATTTGTTGCAAGCTGGCTGGCATTTCCTTTTTATTTTTGTGGTTGGCCAGCCACTGTAATCTTTCTTTTTTTATTCTTGTGTTTCTAGTGTCTGTTTTCTTGTCCTTTTGTTCCTTTTAATGTTTGTTGCCTTTCCTTCGTTCTTGTCTTTTCTTTCAGTTTTGTGTTAAGTCTCGTCTGTTTTATTCTCACACTTCCAGCATTGTTTCATTAGAAACAAGGGGCCAATGACCTAGTTTGGTCCCTCACCCCCTCTTTTAAATCAACCAACCAAGATATGCACAATGAGAGCGCAAATTATCGCCCATAAACGCAAATGCCTCACCAATATGCTGCTGATATGGTTGCACTATCGGTGGGGTGATGCTATTCACATATTAAACTTCCTGGCAGATTAAAACTGTGTGCCCGACCGAGACTCGAACTCGGGACCTTTGCCTTTCGCGGGCAAGTGCTCTACCATCTGAGCTACCGAAGCACGACTCACGGCCGGTACTCACAGCTTTACTTCTGCCAGTATCTCGTCTCCTACCTTCCAAACTTTACAGAAGCTCTCCTGCGTACCTAGCAGAACTAGCACTCCTGAAAGAAAGGATATAGCGGAGACATGGCTTAGCCACAGCCTGGGGGATGTTTCCAGAATGAGATTCTCTGCTAGGTACGCAGGAGAGCTTCTGTAAAGTTTGGAAGGTAGGAGACGAGATACTGGCAGAAGTAAAGCTGTGAGTACCGGCCGTGAGTCGTGCTTCGGTAGCTCAGATGGTAGAGCACTTGCCCGCGAAAGGCAAAGGTCCCGAGTTTGAGTCTCGGTCGGGCACACAGTTTTAATCTGCCAGGAAGTTTCATATCAGCGCACACTCCGCTGCAGAGTGAAAATCTCATTCTCTATTCACATATTAGTCACACACTAATGGTGTGTGTGTGTGTGTGTTGGCTCCGCATAACACCTAACCGGGTTGCCTCCAAACATGTCTCCGATGATTGTCTGGTTCAAGATAAACATGACACTCATCAGTGAAGAGAACGTGATGGCAGTCCTCAGTGATCCATTCGACATGTTGGGTCCCCCCTGTACAACGCTGCATGGTGTCGTGGTTGCAAAGATGGACGTGTGGAGTGAAGTTGCATATTGTGCAGCCTATTGTGCACAGTTTGAGTCGTAACATGATGTCCTGTGGCTGTGCGAAAATCATTATTCAGCATGGTGATGTTGCTGTCAGGGTTCGTCAGTCACAATCCGTAGGTAGCGGTCATCCACTGCAGTTGTAATCCTTGGGCGGCCTGAGCGAAGTACGTCAACAGTTCCTGTCTCTCTGTATCTTCTCCATGTCCGAACATCATTTTGGTTCACTCTGAGACGCCTGGACACTTCCCTTGTTGAGAGCCCTTCCTGGCACAAAGTAACAATGCGGCTGCGATCGAATTGTGGTATTTACCATCCAGGGCTGGTTGAACTACAGACAACACAAGCAGTGTACCTCCTTCCTAATGAAATGACTGGAACTGATCGGTTGTTGGACCCGCCACCCCCCATTTAATACATGCTGCTCATGCATGGTTGTTTACATCTTTAGGTGAGTTTAGTGACATCTTAGAACAGTCAAAGGGACTGTCTGTGAGACAATATCCGCAATCAATGTTTATCTTCAGGAGCTCTGGGTACATGGGTGATGCCAAACTCTTTTTGATATGCATGTAATACAGATTACTCGAGAGGTCAACATGAAAATTTCGTCTCCAGTACTGCCAATGTTGAGAATCAATGGACAAAGCTTAAAAGTATTGTACAATATGCCTTAGACAGATATGTGCCAAGCAGAGTTGGAAGGAATGGAATACACCTGCCATCGTTAGTCAGCCATTTTAGAAAGCTAGTACATAATTGGAGCTTCCCTGCCAATGTAAATGTAACAAAATATTAACATACATGAACAAAACCAAAAAGAAATGTAAACAAATATAGCCAGCCATGCATTGAAGCTTTCAAGTAATTTGAAAGTAAATTCTATCTACTGACTCCACAGAAAACCCTGAGAAGTTTTGTTCTAAAGCAAAGTCAATAAATGGATCAAAGCCATCTATACACACACACTGTGATCATAATGGTATCAAAACATAGGATGAACACAGAGAAGGCTGTAGTACTAGCAACAGTTTTCCAAAACTGTTTCACAGAGGAAGATTGTACTGTGGTTCCTCCTCGAAACTGTCATATGCTCATCAGCGGCAAACATCAATATAAGTAACCACAGAATCAAAAGAAACTATAATCTCTTAAGAGGTAAGACCATTACTGTCCACGCAAGCTTTTGACGCTCAGTGCGGTGGCTGATTTGAGTGACCATAAATGGGAAACGTCTTCAGTCACTCTAGTGAGTTGTTGCACAGTGTGTCAACTTTGTGCGGACAGTAGACCAGATGGGATACCAAGATTGTACATAGAGCATGTGAAAGAATCTGACCCATGTCTAATAGCAGTGTACTGTAGCAAATTGTTTCTTGTGATTTGAAAAGGCGTGTGTCGTAACTATACTCGAGACCTGTCGGAACAGGTGCCCAAAACTATACGCACTCACTTAATCCATTTATGGACACCGAAAATTTCATTTTTTGTCATCAACATGGGTAGCATAAAATTGATCATGTGAAACCCAGCTGTTTAATCATGGGACACAAAGCAGTAGATAGCAGCATCCAGGTATATGTTGTGCTTTTTGACTCAAGGAAGGCCTTGGATACAGCTCCACACTGCTGCCTAAAGAACAAAATATGAGCATTGGAATAAGACAAGCTGTGTGATTCGTCTGAAGAGTTTCTAGCAAACACAACAGTGTTGAGGCAAATTGAAGTTTTCCATCCCTGCTCTTCAGAAACGGTGGTACCCCACTTAAAGAAAATTAACCCACCATGATGTTCTCAATGGTGAGAAATCTTAAGATGTTTTGAATGTACCACAAGGAATGTTTAAAGGGCAATTAGTGTCTGCAATACATAAAAATTAACTAGTTAATTACAGTGGAAGTTCCATGATACTTTCAAGGATTGTATCTAGAACTGTTGGTGCCAGAATTTGCAATTGACATCTCAACATAAATAGATATAAAGTAGTGCACATAAACAAGCTGAAAGATCCATTGTTCTATAATAAAAAGACTGCAGAAGCCACTGGAAGTAGTAGTGCTCATTAAATATTAATGAGTATGTGTACAGAGCAATTTAAAGTGCCATAACCAATAAAACTAGTAACAGGAAAGGCATATGCCACACTGAGATTCATTGGAAGAATGCTCTGGAAGTGTAGTCAAACTACAGCAGCTCTCCTGCGAACCTTGCAGAACTAGCACTCCTGGAAGAAAGGCTATTGCGGAGACATGGCTTAACCACAGCTTGGAGGATGTTTGCAGAATGAGGTAGCTTACAAAAATTCTCATTCACCCAGTACTTAAATATTGCTTGTCTGTCCAGGATCTGTGCTAGGTAAGACTGATACAGAAAATGAGGATCCAAACAAGAGCAATGCCTTTATATAAAAATTCGTATAGTAAATGCAAAAGTGTCGTGCAGGTGCTAAGAGGCATTCTGTGTAATGGTGTTGGGAAAAGACCATGAACATAAAATTAGAGATTAAAGTTCACATGAAAGCATACCAACCTTCATTCTTTCCATGAACTGTTTTGTGACATGAACAGGGAATTTGGGATGGTGAGGATGGTACCCAAATAACCTTCCACATTGTAAGGTGACTTTCAGAGAAGTAGATAAATTATTAGCTTTTACGACATGATTTAGATTCTGATAAATGCCAGAGTGTAATATCTGTAAAGAATTCTTCAGTATAATTACGAGGTGCATTCAAGTTCTAAGGCCTCCAATTTTTTTCTCCGGACTGGAAAGAGATAGAAACATGCGCATTGTTTTAAAATGAGGCCGCGTTCATTGTCAATACGTCTCAGAGATGGCAGCACCGTACGGCAGATGGAATTTTACCGCCAGCGGCGAGAATGAGAACAATTTCAATACTTAAAATGGCGACGTTTTCCTTACTTGAACAGCGTGCAATCATTCGTTTTCTGAATTTGTGTGGTGTGAAACCAATTGAAACTCATAGACAGTTGGAGACATGTGGTGATGGAGTTATGGATGTGTCGAAAGTGCGTTCGTGGGTGCGACAGTTTAATGAAGGCAGAACATCGTGTGACAACAAACTGAAACAACCTCGGGCTCGCACAAGCCGGTCTGACGACATGATCGAGATAGTGGAGAGAATTGTTTTGGGGATCGCTGAATGACTGTTAAACAGATCGCCTCCAGAGTTGGCATTTCTGTGGGTTCTGTGTACACAATCCTGCATGACGACCTGAAAATGCAAAGTGTCATCCAGGTGGGTGCCATGAATGCTGATGGACGACCACATGGCTGCCCGTGTGGCATGTTGCCAAGCAATGTTGACGTGCAACGACAGCATGAATGGGACTTTCTTTTCGTCGGTTGTGACAATTGATGAGACGTGGATGCCATTTTTCAATCCAGAAACAAAGCGCCAGTCAGCTCAATGGAAGCACACAGATTCACCGCCACCAAAAAATTTCGGGTAACCGCCAGTGCTGAAAAAATGGTGGTGTCCATGTTCTGGGACAGCAAGGGCGTAATCCTTACCCATTGCGTTCCAAAGAGCACTGTGGTAACAGGTGCATCCTATGAAAATGTTTTGAAGAACAAATTCCTTCCTGCACTGCAACAAAAACATCAGGGAAGGGCTGCGCGTGTGCTGTTTCACCAAGACAACGCTATAGCACATCGTGCTAGCGTTACGCAACAGTTTCTTCGTGATAACAACTTTGAAGTGATTCCTCATGCTCCCTACTCACCTGACCTGGCTCCTAGTGACTTTTGGCTTTTTCCAACAATGAAAGAATCTCCGTGGCCGCACATTCACCAGCCGTGCTGCTATTGCCTCAGTGATTTTCCAGTGGTCAAAACAGACTCCTAAAGAAGCCTTCGCCGCTGCCATGGAATCATGGCGTCAGCGTTGTGAAAAATGTGTACATCTGCAGGGGGATTACGTCAAGAAGTAATGTCAGTTTCATCGATTTCGGGTGATTAGTTAATTAGAAAAAAAATCGGAGGCCTTAGAACTTGAATGCACCTCGTAATTATCTAAAATTAGGATACACCATAGAGGGAACTGAAGCAGGTCTTCTTACACACAGAATGAGGCCAAATATGTGAAGGCATTTTCATATAATATACAGCTGAGGAACTTCGAAGAAACAAAATTAAAGTAACTGCTGGCATAAAGGACCAAGATATAAAAGCAGGTCCTGAAAAGGTTACCATCTATAAGTACATTGACGTCACAGATTTACATCTTTGACCACTTTGTAAAACAGCTATGCCATTAATATAACATGCAAGCTTATTTGGTCATTCACAAAGTACTGAATTACAGTATGTGCAGAACTATGTTCATAAGAGAATCTTATCAGCTGTTAACACAGTAGTAGTTAGTAAATATAGGATTAATAAAGAAATCAGCCAGGAGGAAATTGAAAAGTAATACAAATTCCATAGAGTGCAACAAACTCTTCTATGCTCATAATTAAGAGACAGCCAAGTTTAAAACAATTAAATTAAAATTAAAGTTTTTAATACTGATCTAATAAAAGTAAAATTATAGAACGTCGTGTCAAGCATCAAGCAAGAAGGAAAAGCTCAGTTCAGTTTTACAGGCTGAAATACCTTGATTTATGGTGTTATGTAAAATATATAGTTAGGTTAATATTAAGATGTCAAGACTAAAATTATCAAGAAATGTAAAGATTACGTAATTACTGTATTTGATGTTTGCTTTTGCAGGCTGCGTGCAAGACTGGTCAAATAAAAGAAGTGGAACGTATCTGCAGAGAGTCTAATTGTTATAATGCAGAACGTGTTAAAAACTTCTTAAAAGAAGCAAAGCTTACTGACCAGTTGCCATTGATCATTGTTTGCGATAGATTTGATTTCGTCCACGATTTGGTGTTATATCTTTATCGCAACAACTTACAGAAGTACATTGAAATATATGTGCAAAAGGTAAACTAAGACATCTGTTTTCCAATAGTGGTGTAAAGTGTACAAAAGTGTTTCAGTATACTTATTATAATTACTTAATTATTTTATGTGGTCAGTTGTAAAGTCTCTCTCATAACCTATATTTAAAGATGGAAAGTGACAGTATTTAACTTATAATACACTGACAAAATTAAATTTTGCTTTTTATGTCAATGTTTAAACTTCCAGGTGAATCCATCAAGGTTGCCAGTTGTTGTTGGAGGGCTTTTAGATGTGGACTGTTCAGAAGATATTATAAAGAACTTGATATTGGTTGTCCGTGGGCAGTTTTCCACAGATGAATTGGTAGAAGAAGTTGAAAAACGGAACAGACTGAAATTGCTTCTGCCATGGCTTGAATCTCGTGTTCATGAGGGCTGTGTAGAACCAGCTACACACAATGCCCTGGCGAAGATCTACATAGATAGCAACAATAATCCTGAAAGATTCTTAAAGTAAGATACATTTGATGTCAGACTACTAATACAGCTTGTCAGAGCTTAATGGTTTGCATTTTTACAGGCCCAGTCAAAGCACAGTCTTGCCATATTAGCTTTTCATTTTGGAAGCATTTGCTTAGTATTTTCGATTCCATGTAGATTGACTCACATTTCAGTTTAATTACGTGAAATTTGGTCAGATTATTTTGCAGATACATCAGATTAGGAAAAAAGTTGATTTATTTTGAGAATGTTTGAGGTGTTGTCATTTTGAATTGTGTTCTGCATTGTGCACACTATAAGTCACAACGTGTTTCCATTTTCATCATGTATTTACACTTAATAACATGTGATGAATTAAAATGATAGAAAGCTCGTTGAGTGCAATTGTTGCCAACAGTCTGAAAATTTGTGTATTAAAATAAAATTCCTTTTGATACTAAAAACATAATATGCGGGTGCAGATTAAGAGTAAGAAGTAATAAATGTGCATCACCTGACATGTTGGTGAAAACCTTAGAACAGGCATGGGGCCCACATGTGATACACAGTTCAGTTGGTGAGCTCCCTAAAGATGACAGTGACACTCATAGTGCATGAAGTCAAAGCTATAGTGTGTGTGACTTTAATGTTTATAGGTACTGCATTGCTGTGGCATGCCAAGCCATCAAAATATACCTCAAAACATATCTTTTGAGAAGACTGGTTCTGTGTGTACCCGAAAGTTCTTTATGCCAGGTGTGGGCTGCCATTTACCCACCTGTGCCTTAGAATACTGTGTATGGCAGTAGACAAAAAGAAAGAACATGTGGAATTTCCTGTAGTTTCAGAAGTACCTATAAATAGTACTTCACACTAGTGAAACATTAGAAAAGAACATACTGTGAGATTAAAGCAGGCAACCAACTTTGACACTTCTGTTAACCCCACAAGATGATATTGTAATAGAAAACTGTTTGGTTCTTTGTTCGGTCATCTTAGAACTGCTTTCTCTATATTCAGACAGTTGATAGTTGTGCTGACCTAGGATAAGAATACAAAGTTTTAAATAAACACTAAGCAGTTTGAACCCTCTTCTGAAATTTAAGTTACTTAAAACATGTTGCAAATTGTGAGATATTAATGTCATACACTCTTTACAAAATGTCAAAGCAGTTTTGTCAATTGTACTAACCTTTAATTTCAATTCCTCAGTCTTCTGTAATTTTCTTGAGAAATTATGTGGTAGTGTAATGAAATAAAACTTCATAGAGCATGGTAGAGGGCATATGGAATTAAATTTTAGGTGTTCTGTCGGATGCCAATCTATCCTGCATATTGGAACTGGAGACACGTTAGGAAAGAACTGCCCAGTGAAAACGTGTTTATTGAAAATAACATGGCTACCAGTTCCATGTGCAGCTATTTAAGCTGTACTACTAACTTTCAACCTAACAATCATCTTGGAAATGGCTATGAATGATTTTTCTTTTTAAAAAAAAAAACACTGTGTAAAAAAAAGCACACTATGTATTACTTGCTCTCTCCTGGCAAATTAAAGGTAATGCATTTTTTGTTATATAACATTCTGACAAATCCTGTGCAGTTCATAAATATTCTGCAGCTGGAGTGTGTAGTATCTGAAATGGAAGATACTATAGCTCTTAGGTACTGATGCCAACTTTTCTTCCGTTTGGGCTAATACTGAAGTTCACCCCATCAGAATATTTCATTCACTATTGAATGTCTAAGAACAATGCAGCACACAATAAAATTGTTGGGTTGACAGATACTGCACTAGTGGCATATTTTTAAATTTGTAACAAAGAAGTAATCTGGATTAGTCCTACAGATGCAACATTTCTGCTGCTACTGAAAATGAGTTGCCACTCTACATTCCTTCAATGGGGGTATGGCAGTATTTTTGTTTGGCATTTCTAGAGGCAAGCTGAAATATTGTGGTGCAGAGATTTGTGTGTACTGTGTCAGCAGTATACGTGCAAATAAATGAAAAATTATGTACCTTTCTAGTTTAAAGATTAATGTTAGAAGTTTGGCTGTCCTTTGTACTAAACAATTGAGCTGTTGCACCTGAGTGATTGCTACATTTTCTTGGTAGATGTTTGTTAATGCCCAGTATGCAAGTGAATGAAACTTTCTTCACTAAAACTGCCAAAAATACTGTCTATGCATGCAAAAGTGCTAACTTAATGGATTTAGTACATACTTTATAATTTTTTCTTTCCTAGGGAGAATCAGTTCTATGATAGCCGTGTTGTAGGAAAATACTGCGAGAAGAGAGATCCTCATCTAGCTTGTGTTGCATATGAACGGGGCCAGTGTGACAGAGAGCTAATTAATGTTTGTAATGAGAACTCTCTGTTCAAGTCAGAAGCCAGGTAAGAACCAAATAGAGGTAATTAGTTTGAAAACTTCATAGAATTTTCTTGCTTTAATGTTGTGTACATGTTGGTTTTGTTCATGATGCTTGGGAATGTCAAGATTTTTGCTATGTAGTGCATTGTTGCAGTTTTTAGTGTATTGTGTGTGAAATTTTATTTAGCTTAGTTCAGATTGGCTGCTTATTTATTCCCTTTTTGTAAATTTCTTTGGCATCATCCTGAGCATGAACTGCTTTGTGAAGCCAAACACTTGGAATAAAGGCATCTGTTGTCTTGAATATTATTAAACACACACTCTGAAACTCTGCACAATGTGGTTTGGAACTTAATGTTACTTGTTATTGTTAATGTGGTTGAGCTCTGTTCCTTCATAATTTTTTCATGTAAAGTGCCTATGAAACTCAAATTGGTGTTGGGCAGCCCATAAAATTTTTGGAAGAATTCGTGTGTGTGTGTGTGTGTGTGTGTGTGTGTGTGTGTGTGTGTGTGTGTGTGTACTGAAATTGGATTAGTGTTTATTTATTTCCTCTTTAATCTAGTATTGCGTACATCGACTTCAAATTTAGATGGGCAGGGACTATTACATGAAATACACAATTACTTTTCTAAGCAGGTTTTCAGATGATTCTACAAAGGAAAATGCAGGATGGGCTGTCACAATATTATGAAAAGGATTCTTACTACTCGCCATATAGTGGAGATGCTGGAGTCGCAGATAAGCTCTTTTTTGACAGTATTTTTGTTGTGCAATCTGTGACACAGCATCTCTGCTATATGGTGAGTAGCAACTATCCTTTCCATAACAAAATTACTATATTCTGTGGCTTAATGGAAGGGACTTCAAAGCTCATGAATTTGGCAACATACTGCAGGTCATGAGCTTAAAATTAATGCTGGTGTATAATTAAAAGAAGTATTTCATTGTGTAAGTCACTTCATGCAAATTAAAACACTTGAAAGGTACTTTGCAAAGTAAGTGGCTTTTTACTACGTGAACAACTTCCAGATGCAGTTCGGAAAATTTTGAGAACTCTGTGGTGATTTCCTGCTCCCCAACAAAGAAAGATTTTGATATTCAATGCTGCAGTCCTTTTAAATTGTGTAAATTCTTATGAGAATTTGAGGACATTGAAGGGAAGAATTGTTGGACTTACTGTTGGTTTCCTGTACTGTACCAGTCACATCTTTACTTCATAATAGTTAAGAATTGTAAAAAGCAATATATTACTTACCAGATTTGCAGACAAGGAAGTTCCACATCAAACCTTAATTGCATGGTTATAAATTTGTTCGGCCACTGTCTAAGATGTGTTTCAGAAAGCAATTGTCGTGTTAATAGTGCATACTGTCTCCGAAGGTATTTTACTGTAGCATGTTTCTATTGGTCATAAAATTTGATAGCTTTGTTAATGTGTGAAACAAGTAATGTAGTACAGAAGTACTTCACTATAATCAGTGGAGTATTAATAGAAACATAACAATTTTATTTAAATTACTTTCCTTTTAGTATTGCTATGGGGATTGTTAGTTACCTTGAAACTAATGATCATTATTGCATTTTTAATTAAGTTGTGTGTGTGTGTTTGTGTTTGTGTGTTGGGGGGGGGGGGGGGGGGGCTATTAAACAGCATAGTTCCATAACGCAATGAATTTATTTTCAGGTACCTGGTTCGAAGAAGGGATCCTGAACTCTGGGCTGAAGTGCTAAATGAAAACAACCCATACAAAAGGCCTCTCATAGACCAAGTAAATATTAAACCAATTACTTTAATTGGCCATTTCTTAAGAATTCTTTAAGTAAGACTGACTTATTTTTGTCTGACTTATTTTTCTTTAGGTGGTGCAGACTGCATTGTCAGAGACCCAGGATCCAGAGGATATATCAGTAACTGTAAAGGCCTTCATGACGGCTGATCTCCCGAACGAACTTATAGAGCTACTAGAAAAAATTGTCCTAGACAATTCTGTGTTTAGTGACCATAGGTTTGTATTAGTGTTGCCAGTGTGACATTCAAAATCATCACCATTCTGATCAGAGAATATACTGTTAGTGCTGTGAAACTATCTTCTTTACAGAAACCTTCAAAATTTATTGATCCTGACAGCCATAAAAGCTGATCGCAGCCGTGTAATGGAATACATTAACCGCTTAGATAACTATGATGCACCAGATATTGCAAATATTGCAATTAATAATCAGTTGTATGAAGAAGCATTTGCAATTTTCAAAAAATTTGATGTGAACACTTCAGCAATCCAGGTAGAGTGCACATCTGAGCATCCAGTATAATGTCAGCAATGTGAAAGTTGTATACATTCATTTAAATTTCTTTGTAGGTATTGATTGACAATGTACAAAATCTTGATCGGGCATATGAATTTGCTGAAAGATGCAATGAACCAGCTGTTTGGAGTCAGCTTGCAAAAGCTCAATTGCAGCAGGGAATGGTTAAAGAAGCAATAGACTCATTCATAAAAGCTGATGATCCATCAGCATACATGGATGTTGTGGAAACTGCTCACAAAACAGGTAAGACTATGAAGGGGTGTGTGTGTGTGTGTGTGTGTGTGTGTGTGTGTGTGTGTGTGTGTGTGTGTGTGTGTTTTTACGATACTCAGGTCAGTCGTTAACTGAAAGAATTTCAAAACTTTCTTGCTCATCAGATTTTTGATTCAGTACAGAAAGCTGTATAAAAATGTTGGCATAACTGATGTGTTCAGCTTCTTCATACAGATCAGTAAACAAAATGAAACTTTGCTGCAGGAAGCTGGGAAGATCTTGTAAGATACCTACAGATGGCTCGTAAGAAGGCAAGAGAATCATACATAGAATCTGAACTAATTTATGCATATGCACGCACAAATAGACTGGCTGACTTGGAGGAGTTCATATCTGGACCAAACCATGCTGACATTCAAAAGGTAAAATATCACAAATTGTGGTACTCCACTGTTGTTTATGATAAAGGGTGGCTAACAATCCTTGAAAACTGGAAAAATGTGGGAAATTAAAATGAAGTTGTGGAATTTAAAACACTCTCTTCTTCTATTACTGTTACATAATAAATAAGTCAATATTTTTTCTTAAACACACTTAGTATGCAGCTGATACACTGTTACAGTGCTTGCTGGAGAATTGAGTGTGCATGTGGACATCGTTAATCCAGCCAGGTACTACAATGTTCTGTGGTGTTAAACATTTATTTATAGCTCCCACAAACTTCAGTGAGATCTGAACACTTCATAGTTTGCGCTGTGATTGCTAGATGGTAATAGCGATATCAGCACAAAACTCTTCAGTTCTGAAACCTTTCTTATAGTCTCTTGCTTCGTGGGCGTTAGCTGATGTTAGTTCTGTTTTGTGTGTTTTTGAGTCGATTTTATTTCAAAATGTGCAGTTAGGAGGAGAAAAATGGAGAGCAAATGATTTATAAAGTCCTTGACTAGTCTGCAGATGATAGAAAGGAACCATTTGATGATTCATCTTGCATGTCATTTGAAAATAGTGGACTTCAAGATGAGTTAGTGCATACATTGTTAAATTATTTTCACAGATTGTGTTGTTCTGAAAGATTCTCAGCAGGTAAATCATGAAATGACTTAGTGAATGATTCCAGTGAATGTGAAGTTGGACTGTGTCTCTGTGTTTAAATTTGTGTAACCCTCTACTCCTCTACAAATGCTAAATTTTGCTTTGATCTTGGGTGTTGATAGTCTGTAGATGTAAATGTGCTGTAAAGGAAATGAAACATAAAGATTCCATGTTTGGATATGTATTTTAATACTAAAACTTACTTTCAACTACTTTTGCAATAATTACTGTTAAATTTAAGTTCCGTCTGTGTAGTAAGGTTTAACACTAGAGATACCAAAACATTTATAAAGTAGAAAGTTCAGTACACCTAAAAATATGAAATTCCAACAACACATATGTATACACGAGTTGTAAATTAGTAAAATCACATATTATAGCAAGTCCACAGTTAACCGCAGCTACCTAAGAAACCAGCAGTGTATGGATTAGGGAGAGACACTCATTATTGTGAACTCGTGAGATGGAAAAGAAAATATTGTAAAAAAAATGTACTAGATGCACTCTCTATGGAGTGGCGGGCTAATAAGTGGAAACTGTTATACAACATTTCATAGATTTCGACAGCATCCAAAGAAAATGTTTCCATACTTTTGAATGCGTGTCGAAAGCTGTGATGAATTAGCATGTTAACCTTGTTGACAAACATTTCATTCACTCAAGTAGGCAGACTCAATGTACAGTTATGGAATTGGCATCCATGTGATCTGGAAGAGTTAAACTGTGTTTTGATTTTAGTTTTATGTGCAGCAATAAATTAAGATGATACACAGTTTACGAAAATGCATTTTCTGATGTTACATAATTTCTGACATGCAGGAAACGTTATTGATATTGAAGTTAGGTGAACCAGTATGAATGAAATCTTAAGAAAGCATCACATTTTCATCTACTCTGAACGGAAACTTTGTTTCCCAACTGTTAGTTTCCCATTACAAGATTTCAGTTAAATATGGCATGCCATAGTCAACTCACAAAGTTGCCGCCTATGTGGTTTTGTTAAGAGAAACAGGTCTCAAGGTTTGTAATTAAGCAGTTAGTAATTTTTCTAATGTTCTTTCGGTCTGTAAAAAAATCAGAAGAAAGTGCATCCTTCACTTTATTCAGATGACCTACTGTGCTGACGCAACCAAATAGGGAGTAGAGAATGCGCGGAAAGTGGCGATATCATCCACATGTGGCTATCAAATCCTAGCAATACAATGACATTCTTGTTATGGGCTTATTCATGGGTTGGCAGAAAAGTGTCACTGGATTGTGATGTCGTAACATGTGCATATCTCCATATATACCCAAAGACTGGACAAGAACGACAACAGTCAGTGACAAAAATTGACGTGTGCAGGAAAGTTTTTCTTAATGTTTGTTTCTCTTTCCAATATGGCTTCGAAAGTTGACAAAATATGGCCAGCCATAATGTTAACAGGGCATACAGCAAGGCTGACACATGTAAATAATTTTACTGCCCATGCGTCTTCACACTCCCAATACATGTTGTTGATTTGTATATACACAGATATTATAAAGAAGCTTTGTCATAGTGTAAGCTAATGAAATGAGTATAAAAGCTATTCCATTCTGTGCTGTTTCATCAGGGTTTGTCTCGTTGGTACCACTTAATGTTAGTGTGAAGTTAAATTGTTGGTATACAATGAGTTGTTGTTGTTGTTCAGATTTGATAAAATGTGAACAATTTTTGTGATTCCACCATGGGAAAAGTAAAAGGCATAACTGCCTATTGGGCTGCTTATGAATTAGTTTCTGTGGGTCAACAGAGGAAATGTTGACACAGATGGTATGTGTAAATTTTGCAGTACTACAATAAACATTTCTTTTATGGAGCAAGCAGCTCTTACCAGTCTCATACATTCAAAGAAACCCAAGCAGATAGGAGGTGACGGGGGGAAAAAAATCATTGCCCAAAAAAAGGTAGGTTCCTAAAACAAGTTAATTTGTCGAATATATAAATCATTTTTTGTTATTTCAGTCTTTCAATTGTAGAAACATTTTATTAATTCATTTATTTATACAAAACCAAATGCTAGAATTAGCTGGGGCTCAAGCCTACAAACCACAGTGAAGGGGTACTTCCCATTGTACCAGTTATTAGGGTTTCTTCCCATTCCATTCATGTTTAGAGCATGAGAAGAATGATTGATTAAATGCCTCTGTACATGCTGTAACCTAATGTTGCCCTTAAAATTTCTGTGGGAGCAATACATAGGATGTTGATATATTCCTTGAGTTGTCACTTGAAGCTGGTTCTTAAAACTTCGTAAATAGGCTTTCTCAGGATAGTTTAAATCTATCTTAGTCTACTAGTTGAGTTTCTTAAGCATCTCTGCGACACCCTCCCACAGATCAAAAAAGTCTGTGACCATTCATTTGCCCTTCTGTACACATTCGGCATCCTCTTACCCCTGTTGACATTATTCTCACAGGATATGAAGTTTTTTCTTTTTGTGAAGTGCACAGTTCTACATTTATGAACATTTAAAGCAAGTTTCCAATCTTCGCATAACTTTAAAATCTAATCAAGATCTGACTAGTTACGCAGCTTATTTCAGACCTACTTCATGTTAGGTAGCAGTATCATCTGCTAAAAGTCTGATGCTATTTTTAATATTGTCCACAATGTCATTAACATAAAACGTGAATAGCAAGGGCCCCAACACACTTTCCTTGGTCACAGCCACACCAAAAGTGACTTCTACATCTGAGGATAATTCTCCTTTCAAGATAAGATGTCCTCTCCATCAAAACATCCTCAGTCTAATCACAAATTTCACTTGATATCCCATCTGATTGTACTTCTGACAGTAATTGTAAATGTGGTACTAAGTCAATTGCTTTTCAGAAATAAAGAAATATTGCATATACCTGACTGCCTTGATCCAAAGCTTCCAATGTGTCATCAGAGAAAAGAGTAGAGTTTTCTGTGATTGATGTTTTTGGAATACATGCTGGGTGGCATGCAGGTCATTCTGTTAGAGATGCACCACCTCATTATGTTTGAACTCGGAATATGTTCTAAGATTCTGCAACCAGTTGATGTCAAGGATATTAGAAGATAGTCTTTTGGATCACTTCTGCTGCTGTTCTTGTAAATGGGTATGACCTTGTTTTCTTCCAACCACAGGGCATAATTTTTTTTGGTTGAGGGATACATGATAAAGTATGGTTAGAAGAGAGGTAACTCTGCCACAAATTCAGTATAGAATCTGACAAGAATTCCATTGGGCCCTTGAGCTTTGTTCTGTTTTAAAGATTTCAGCAGACTAAGCACTAATGATACTTGTTTCACTCACTTTTTCCATGGTATGAGGATTAAATTTGGGCAATTTTCCTGTTTTTTCCTTTGTGAAGGAACAATTGAAAATGGAGTTATGGATTTCAGCTTTTGCTTTGCTACCCTCAGTTTGTTAATGTCTCATTTGCAAATGACTGGGCACCAGCATTGGTGCCACTAACAGCCTTTACATACCACCAGAATTTCTCCGTTTTTTGGGAGATCATTTGACAATATACTGCTACAGTGGTCATAGAAGGCTTCACGCATTTCTCTCTTGACAACCAAACGTATTTCATTCAGCGTTTCTCTATCTAATGTAGGGATGCGATCTTTTGAATTCATGAAAATTTACTGAATAAATGAGGTACCGTGCAAACAATCTCATAACAATAGATTCAGCAAATTCAATGTTGCCAATATAGGTAACGAAAGGAACAATTTATTTTGTGCACACCCTTGATAGGCTATTAAGAGCATGTCAAAATTGTTTAAGAAAGTGAAAACAATTTTTATTGCAAAACTCTAAAATTTTCTCTCTGGTTGCATAACTTACACTATGGAATCTCTTCAGCATATGCAACATACTCCTTGACCACTCACTGCTACTATCTTTGATTGTTAAAATGCAAAGCTTCTTTCATGAAGTAAGCTAATGTAGAGCTTTTATTTGAGAAAGCACTGTCATAGTGTCTGACCATGAACATACTTCAATGTCTGAAAGATCTACATCTACAAAGTCATTGAAAGCTGAAACATCATCACTGAAGTCAGTCACGTGATCAGATGACGTCAGTTCTGAAATACTCTGGTGTCTTCGTATTGTACCGAACCATAACTCATTCCGTAGTTCTTTGGAATGTGCGTCCATATTTCCACTGATGTTTCCCAATTTAAAAATAGCAAGAAGAATGCAGCTACACAGTGAAACTGGCATATAGTAGAGTCAATGGTACTACTCCCCAATTTACCAAAGAATAGCTATCATTACTTCGGTGCGTTTGGGGTATAGTTGTAAATTTGATGAAAGTTTATACAGTGTTCCACAAAAAGCACAGATGGATATCAATTTAAGGTTTTGGAATCTAGAAACATGCTTTGTTTCTTTTGCAATGCATTTCTGCTGCTGATTTGTTGGTAGGCCTAAAAATCTTCTGTTGGCATGTGTAACAGGAATAAAATTTTAAAAGTATCAATGGATGGCTGTAATGTAAACTTCAAGGTACTCAAAGATTTAAGTGCAGAGATTAAGAAAGCTTTTAGTGGGATGTCTCTTCTAGACACAAGTAGTTGCGGGCTTCATGTGGCACATGGAGAACTTAAGATGCGTATAACAAAAACTAATTGGAACATTATTGCCTTTCCAAAAGTGATTTATTATTTATTTAAAGATTCTCATGCTAGAACAGCAAAATTAGACTACTCTAAATGTACAATCTTACCTAAAAACTTTTGTTAAATCATACGGGTAGAGAATATTATTGCTGCTCACAGTGCATTGGAAATTTTGCCTAACTTTAAAAATGTTTCTGAATCAACAAAAACAAATCTGTACCAACTTGAGAGTTTCAGGAACTCTCTCTCTCTCTCTCTCTCTCTCTCTCTCTCTCTCTCTCTCTCTCTCTCTCTCTCTCTCTCTGCTCTGAACAATAAAATGCTTGCACTAAAACTTTTTCAAAAAGGTCATTCAGTCTTTCGTGCAAGAGTACCAGATGACATATCCCATGGCTTTGTGTACAGTGATGTGAGATCATTCTCTGATGCGGGGGTGTAATCAGTCCCTATGTTTTAGAATCTATTCCTACTTTGTGGAAAATAGGCCTGACAGATGAAAAAAATTTAGTAACAGCAAGAATGTTTGATCTTGACTTCAGTACTGAGAAAACATTAAAAATAAGTGAATAGCCCATCAGAGCTACACTCCTCATCTAGAGCAAGAAATGCAAATATACATTTTAGAAATATTGGCCAAAATAAGACAGCATTTGCCTTTGAAGTATAAGGTTACACAGTGGATTTCATGTTCAGACCCATCAGTTGCTGCCTACACTCCTTGGCATGAAGGCTAACTGTGTAAAACAAGAATATATCAATCTTCATAGTCGGTTGTATGTAAAGAATGTCCTTAGAACTTTCAATAGGTCTGAAACTCTTCTTGATCAAATGGATTTAACATGCAATTCATGAAAACATTACAGAAAATTTTAAGAATTTTGTTAAAAAGATTCTTACCCCATGGCAATGCAAGAATTGAGCATGGCTTCTCTGTGAACTCAAGTGTTAACTGGAAAATCAGCATGAAGAAACCCTGGTAGAACTATGGCGAATTTATGATTCAGTCCAAGATGCAAGAGGTGCTGAATGTATAGCAATCTCTCTCTATCTCTCTCTCTCTCTCTCTTCCCCCCCCCCCCCCCCCCCCCCCCCCCCCCTCCTTTCTTCCCCAGTATGTCACATTGTGCTCTAATTTTCCACAGTGATAGTCGTCACCTCTCACCTTAGCTAGCTGTGAGGGAACGTTAGTTGTGTATAGTTGTGCCAGGGATGCTGACAAGATTAAGGAATTAGTACCTATTATTTGATTGGTGTTAACCACAAAACTTCAGATTGTACATCATTGAAGTTATTAAATTGGTTCCTGTAATGGTGTATTTTAACCACGTGTGCATTTTTTGTTGTTGTTAGAGGAAACCGGCCACCTATCATACCACTCTCCCCTCATTCAGCCAGGAACCACAAAACATTACAATAGAGCACATCCACAATGCATAACGCACAGTCTTAGTATTAGGAATATTTATTTAAACTGTGGAACAATAAACAAAAATTGAGGAATCTCATGAAAAAGGCAAGAGAAGTCAAATTGAAGAACTGGAAATACAGGAAAGGTTTTCAGCAGATGTGGCTCAAGAAGAAGAATCAATCAGTAATGGAAAAAAAATGTATGTTTCATCAGGTTTCATGATAGAAATGTTTTTCTTTAGTTTACTATTTTTTGAGTCTTACTGGATGAACTTGTTTGAGTGATCTTAGTGTTTTTGGTGGCATGAAATGATTTGGCAATCTGTTTTGTAAGAATACGTGTATATATTGAGACTCGGCTTAGCAAAATCAAGAGTATTAAATACCTCATATGAAAATTTTGTATGTACAGTATAACAAAAAATGCTGAGCGTTAAGCTACAGATACTTGGTGAGAACAGTGCATTATTGTTCTCTTTGTTATTTTCAGTTTAGATATAAAACATTGACGCAGGCACCTTTTACTGTGGAAAATTTGGATGTTTATCAACACATTTAGATAATAAGACTGGAAGGTAGTATCGTTTACATACTATAACAAAAGTAAGAAACTTGAAAAATGTAAAATTGAACCTTTAAAACCTGGAAAAACCTCTAATTTTAATTTGTGCATGAGCTGACTGTGCTAGCCACCCTGGTATTGGGAAACCAACTTTTGTGATTAAGCAACTCTAAATAGTAGTCACTGTAAAATATAAAAATACGTATTTTCACAGATTGGTGATCGTTGTTTTGATGATGGGATGTATGAAGCTGCAAAATTGTTGTACAACAATGTTTCAAATTTTGCCCGGTTGGCCATTACTTTGGTACATCTGAAAGAATTCCAAGGAGCTGTCGATGGGGCAAGAAAGGCAAACAGGTATCTTTGTTCTTTTTTAAGGCTTTTTTTCTGTATGTGCTCTATTTATTGAGTAATGTGTGTCTAAAAGTACATTCCTTATACAATTTGGTAATAATTTTCAATAGCACAAGAACGTGGAAAGAAGTGTGTTTTGCCTGTGTGGACAGTGAAGAATTCAGATTAGCACAGATGTGTGGCCTTCACATTGTTGTTCATGCAGATGAATTGGAAGATCTCATAAACTATTACCAGGCAAGCTACATAAATTATGCTGAAATTTGTTAAAAATTTTCAGTAGCAAGAATGCCAATATTTGTGTTTTTTCTGTTTTCATTTCAGGACAGAGGCTATTTTGAGGAACTGATAAATTTGCTAGAAGCTGCTCTTGGCTTGGAAAGAGCACACATGGGAATGTTTACAGAACTAGCAATTTTGTATTCAAAGTACAAACCTGCCAAAATGCGTGAGCACTTGGAACTGTTCTGGTCTCGTGTAAACATACCAAAGGTTAGAAATTTGGGAAAGCCTGTAAAACTTCTGGTTTTGGATGCATAAATGTGTAACTAAGCATACCAGTATACCCCAATTGTACACTTTCTTTTCAGGTTTTGCGGGCAGCAGAGCAAGCTCACCTTTGGGCGGAACTAGTGTTCCTATATGACAAGTACGAGGAATATGATAATGCCGTAATAGCAATGATGAACCATCCAACAGAGGCCTGGCGTGAGGGACATTTCAAAGACATAATTACAAAGGTAATAATAGTAGACATTGATTCTTTGTTTGCTGAATTTGTAAAAATAAACATTGTAAATTCAATGCAAAATGATTGCATTGTCACAGACCTCATAGAAATCAATGTAAAATATAGTCCATGTATTAATTATGTAACATGTGCCATTTCTGTAATTATTCCATTAGGGTCTGTTGATTGCAAGAAACGTAGAAGATTGTGCTCAGTTTATCAGGACTAGCAAGATGGATAAAAAAAAAAATCATTGCTGTATGCACTAAATGTAGTAGTTTCACAAAGAAAGACCTATGCTGGAAATGTTTTTTCATAAACCGTGTTGCTACTGTCTAGATCTGTACAAATAGTTTAGATTCCATTTTATGTTGCAGGTTGCAAACATAGAGCTGTACTACAAGGCCATTCAGTTTTATCTAGATTACAAACCCCTTCTGCTGAATGATGTGTTGCTGGTGCTGGCACCGCGTATGGATCACACACGTTCAGTCAACTTCTTCACAAAGGTATACACGTTTGTTCATAATGTCACATTTCATTTAAAGTTGAAACTTAAATCTCAAAGTTCTTTCATTTTTCATTTATAATAGATTGAAAATAGATCGGTCCTCACATCTTGAGTTAAATGACCAGCCCTTCCTTTTTAACCTTTTCCAACTTACCCTGCTCCTCCTCCTCCCCCCCCCCCTCCCCCCCCCTCCCCCCTCCCCCAAGTAAAGAATCACAAATGTTGACAGCTAGAATAATGTGGTGTACTTTGGTGTCTGTCAAATGTACTAAATTTCTTGCACGATGAAGGGAAGTACTGGCTAGAAATTACCGTAATCTTAGAGATTGCTAGAGTGAATTTTCCTTTTGATAAAAATTGGTAATGGTAGTGGTAAAAACAAATAACTCGACCAGACAAGTGGATTAATTGAGCAGACACCAATAGTAAAAATGGCGTTTACTGCGCTAGTATATTCGAAATAATGTAAATCTTAGAACAGTATGGAGGAACTGCATGTGATATAAAACAAAGTAGTTTACTATGGCACAAAATCTGCTTCAGGTGGTCACAACAGCAGATGATGGTGCTAAATTTGGTTCTGACTCTGTTTAAGTAAAAAATACTCACCAAATACTTGTAAAGAATACCATAATTAACGTGAACTTGCATTATGTTAGTGGAGATATCACATACATGAAAGTTTCAATGCAAGACAATTTTCAGAGTTTCCAGTACAACCTACAAATTTTTGCTGTAGGACTGGCAACTGATACTCAACATAAATATGATATGATTCTTGAGTTTCTCCCGGCGTATTTGATAATCCAAATATCCACGGGTGTACTGTAGACCGGCAGTACACCAGTGGATATTTTGATTATGAATATGACACATTGCTAATAAATTATCAAAACGACTACTGTTTGTGCACGTCATTGGTAGTCCGATCACTGGGAAAAACTAAATCTCAAATATTCAGCAGTAGGCATATGAAACAGCCACATAAAATTATTAGCAAAAGCAAGTGGCAAACTGAAAAGTCGAAAGAATTGTAACAGTTATTCACCCACTAAGGAATATTCTTTAGGATCCTTACCAACTGGTATCACTTAGGGAGGGATAGAAAATCTGATTAGATGAGCATTTCATTGTTATATTATTTGACCATTGTGTGAGCATCACTGAAATGTCCAACCACCTACTGCGAAAAACTTGAAAACAGAAGTGTAGTTACTCGTGCATTTAAAAAAAATTTAAAATTTTCAAATTTTCTCTTCCTCCCTCCCTACACTGTGCACCCCCCCTCCCCTTCCCCCCCCCCCCCCCCTCCCCCCCCTCGCCACATATAGATAAGTCTTTCAGCTTATGCTCTATAGTGTTTCACAAACTACAAATGTGAATGTGAGAAACAAACTTTCACTTTAATGCTTACTATCCCTCTTATTTCCAAAATGTAAAAATGTTGTTGCAGGTAAATCACCTTCAATTAGTGAAGCCATATCTTCGTTCCGTTCAGAGTCTGAACAACAAAGCTATCAATGAAGCCCTAAATAATCTTTTAATAGAAGAAGAAGATTATCAGGGTTTGCGGACATCAATAGATGCATTTGATAACTTTGATAATATTGCACTTGCACAGAAGTTGGAAAAACATGAGCTAATAGAATTCAGACGCATAGCAGCATACTTATACAAGGGCAACAACCGTTGGAAGCAGTCTGTGGAACTATGTAAAAAGGATAGACTATTCAAGGTAGTAACACGCAATGAATATTTGTAGCTTATTAAGAATT
The DNA here is from genome assembly GCF_021461395.2 of Schistocerca americana. Taxonomy (NCBI): domain Eukaryota; kingdom Metazoa; phylum Arthropoda; class Insecta; order Orthoptera; family Acrididae; genus Schistocerca; species Schistocerca americana. The sequence goes on along the minus strand of NC_060126.1, from coordinate 151,864,543 downwards.
ATAAATCTCTACACTCACTGTTCACTAATATGAATTTTGATCACATGGCTGTAGTTAGTGTTGGTAGCAATAATTAGCCAGTAACATTACTGTTGTAATAGCAGTTCCATAAATATAAAATAACTAGTCTTTGGTAAAAAAAGATGAAGCATCAGAATTATTTTTACAGTTATGTCTAAATATTGTTTGTTTCATAATTTGTACAAAAGAAGTTCAACTCCCTGACTGCAGTAGACATCAGGCACTCAGTTCAGTGGGCCTGCAGTGCAGTTGAATGCTACAGTAGTTGAGTGCTGGTGTGTGTATGGTGCAGTAGGCTGCTTAAAAATTTTTAACAGTCATGTAATAAGATGTAAAAATGTCTTGCAATACATTGAGTGCAAAACTTTGGTATGTGTGTGCACATGCTAGTAAATATCATGGGCTGAATCTTTAGGTGCAGCCTAATATATTGGGAACATTAATTTCATTAAACATTCTGATGGCATAAGCACATCTGTAAACATATAGTTTTATCCCCTCAGTATGTCTCATTACTATTATTAGGTAGCAAATGACTGGAGACTGCTTGTGCTGTTTCTCCTATCAGCTCAAAGAAACATTGCAGTGACTTGATAATACTCCATACAAGACAAGCTAAAAATTATCCAAAATAGACGGACTGGGAGTGTGATAGACAGCATTCTGTGGCAAAACTGGAGATGTTCTTAAGTTGAGTGGGGATGAATATAACTAAAGATGCAAAAAACCACAGATTTGAAACTAATGTTGTATTAATGGTTACTTTTCACTTAGTCCAGATTTTAAATGTTGTATTGTCACCTCACTGAACTTTGGGCATAACTTTAAAGTTGAATCTGTGATGGTTGTTGGTGATCCTTTAGTCTGATAACAATAAAAGGTACTCTTTTTCCTGAAGAGTCTAGTCTTCTGTGACAGTGAAATAGTATGAGGAGGATCACTATAGCTGCATGCACATCTAAACAAACATTCAATAGTTACATGTTGGGCATAAGTCATTTGTCCACTTACTGTTCCCCTTCTGTCCCACTCTTGAATAGCACATGGGAAAGTTAATAGCTAAATGTTTGTGCTAGCTGTTCTATCCTATTTTATGAGGTCATTTCTCCTTACATAGGTGAGTCGTCAAAACATTTTCATAGTTAGAGGGGAAAGTTGGTGAGTCAAATGCCGTGAAAAGATCTTGTCACAGAGGAAAATGCCTTTGTTAAAAGGGGGAGAGAGGTGAACTAAACTTGATTACCACATAAACAGTAATACAAAGCATCCTGCCATTCTTTGAACACTTGAGTTTCTCCATCAGTTCTATGTGGTAACGATCCCATACCATGGAGGAATATTACTGAAGATGAGAGAGAAGTGTAGTGCAAGCAGCCTCTTTGGTAGGGTTGTTGCGTCTAAGTGTTCTGCTTTTAAAACAGTCTTTAGTTTGCCTTCCCCACAGCATATTTTTTTTCATAATTGTAATCCTGTAGTATTTATTTGAAATTACTACCTTTAAATTCATGTGATTTGGCATGGAACTGAAATTTAACTTATTCAGTTCGGCACATATTGTGTCATTATCAGCTAACAGTTTGAGGGGCTCAGATGCTCCTAAATTGTTTATAGAGTAACCATCAAGTGGGTGTGCCATTTTTCATGGCACAAGCAGGTATGCTGCAACTTTTTACCCAAATGTAGCATAGCGGTCTTTGTTACCAGGATAAACATGCCTGAGCAAAATCAGTTTAATCTTACTTTCATTAAACAATGACTGACTAATCAAACAGACAACTCTATTGCCGTGTAAAAGTTACTCCGCACTAATGACCCAGTTGAAGCATCAAACAGCATAGTTCCATCAGTTCTGTCAGCTGCTTATTTGATTACTAATTATCTCATAGGTGACAGATAGTGCTGCTAGTTTGAAATGTGGGTCATTTTCTTGCAAGGATCGTAAAGTTCTCACCTAGCTCACTGTTCATTTTATAATACTGCTGCTCACTTAGAGGTACAGCAACGCAACTTACCGTGTTAGCTGAAACAGTAATGGTGGAATAGATATGAGCTTGCAGTTCAAAAACAGTGGAATAGTAAAAGACAATGTTATTTGTGGTTGTTACATTTTAAACATAAGTCCACACACTCGCAGGTTAAGAACAGTAGAGGGCTATAGTAATTCCTTGTGAAACCCTGATACCACTTCTGTTGGTTGATCACTTCCTGTGGGTTAACATAAGCTGTGGCTTTTCAAGCAACTGAGATGATATTTCAAAGAAAGGCCTTTGATTAGAAGCTACTTGCGAGGAACAGTGTCAAAAGGCTTCAGAAAATCTAGAAACAAGGAATAAATTTGAGATAGCCTGTTCATAGCACCCATTTGTTCATGTGAATAGTGTGTCAGCTGTTTCACAATAGCGGTATTTTCTGAATCTGTGTTGACTGTGTAAATAGGTAGCTTTTCTATTTAGAGGTATTTCCTCTGTTCAGGCTCAATGTGCTCTTAAATCATACTGCAAATCATTGATGTGGGTCTGTAATTCAGCAAACTTCTATTTACTTCGTTCTGTACCGGTGACACGTGACCTTCCAGTCCTTGAGTACAGATTTTTTGTTGAGTGAGTGATTGGATATAATAGCTAAAAAGGGAGCTACTTCAAAAACATACTGTAAAAGCAACCTAATTGGTACACAGTGTGGACTGGAATGCTTGCTTTTAAGTTATGTAAACTGCTCAATTGCATCGAGTATTTTTACTTGTAAGTTAGTGTTGACAGATGTTTTTAGTACAAATTTGGGAGTATTTACCTTGTCCCCTTCCAAAGAATTACAGAAAACTGTGTTTAATAACTCTGGTTTAATGGCACTGCTGATGGTAGCATTACCTTGCTATGTTGCAGTTGATGTATTGTGTCAGATGTCAAAATTGCTAAATGGTTAGTGTATTGCCACGAAGGCAGTAAACTACAAAGTTCAGGACATATTTTTGTCCTGTAATTCATACTTCATTACAAAGTGTGTGCGTGCGTGCGTGCGTGCTATGATTACTTTTAGACACTCTAGATACAGTGCAATTCAGTAGCTTATTCTGATTAGAAACAGTGTGAAGTTAAATGCTGCATAAGTAGTTTGTCTATTTCTTGATAATTCTTTTCTTTTCTTACTTTTTTCAATAAAAATGTGTGCAATAATTGACACACAAAATACTGCATTTGTAGGTAATATCAAATCTTAACAAGACACGTAATATTATAAAGTTTGTGACAGGGTTATTGGGTGTGTTACTATGGTGAAGAAAATAGTTTTTATGAAAAACTAGTGTCGAACAAATACAGTATTTATGTAAAATTTGTGTGTTTTTTTGTTTTTTTAGGATGCAATGGAGTATGCAGCAGAATCGAAGAATGCAGAAGTAGCGGAAGAGTTACTTGCGTGGTTTCTGGAAAAGGGAAATCATGATTGCTTTGCAGCTTGCTTATTCCAGTGCTATGACTTGCTTCATCCAGATGTCATCCTGGAATTAGCTTGGAGGCACAACATCTTAGATTTTGCTATGCCTTACCTGATTCAAGTTGTGAGAGAATATATAACAAAGGTGAATACATATTACAGTGACTACCACTTTTGCTTCTGTTTTGTCCTTCCACATCAGTTTGTCTGGTTGTCATGTGATTTTGTAAATAAAGTTGGGGTTAAAAAAATTGAAATTGCTTTCCAAATACACATGCTGAACTATAACACAATTTTTAATTTTTCTGCAGGTTGATAAATTGGAAGAGGCAGAGTCGCAGCGGTTGGAAGAGACTGCGCAGCAAGATCATAAACCTATGATCATGCGTGAGTTTTCATAATGTCACTTAATAAGAAAGACAGTACATAACTAAACTACTACGAAACGTTCTCTCTCGTTCGCTTAAAAACAAAAACAATTTGCCCACACCTATTTGCTAGCTTATACATAATGCATTAAACTGTAATAAACAGTGGAAAAAGCAGTTCTAATTGTGGTTGCTTACCAGGCAAGACCTTCCTCTGGTGCTTAGCAAAAATGTCACATTTTGTCTCATGGCTACCAAATTCCTGATTCATATCAGACAAGGATAAAGCCTGTAGCATGAATATCAAAGAAAGCATTGCAATTTAATAGGAGGAACATAACAGTGCTTTCACTTCGGCTTTTAAGAGTTGTTCTTAAATAGATAAATTGGTCTTCCTTTATGCATGAATATTCAGATACCTTGAAAGTAGTTTCTGTCCTGCTGAGGAGAGATAGTCCAAATGGGAAAGAACTAATTGCATAAAAAATAAAAAAATTGGGCTTAATATTACAAACTTATCTTTTTAGTCAGTGCAAATGATAGTTCACATGATTATCCATTTGTAGCTTGAAGTGGCTCACATATGAGAAATTTAATTCAGACATGAAAGAAATCAGAATTGGCAATAAAATTAAAATTTAGGGCAAGAGCAGATGGTGTTCAAGAAATTTTAAAATCAATAAAATTCTTCTGGGTTTGAGGCCACATTGTCATCTGTAAAATTCAGATATTTTGGCGACTGTTGCAAGATGCCTTCCTCAGGGTGTATAGTCAACTGCTCAGTGAGCACCAGTTTGGATACTTACATACTATGGAAGAGTGCTGTCATTGGATGTGAGGATGAGGAGGAAGGGTATTAATTCACTTTATTGGTCTTTGTAAGGCGTGTTGTCGTTGGCAGAAATGGGCATTTTCCTTTACTGCTTGCCATTGGTGGAAATCGGCGAATAGAAGACAGAGTGGAGACTACAGCGTAGCGTTGTTTACTAACTGTCTAGTATCGACTAGGCCGCACCAGTGCTCTGTGTACTCTCCACCTCTGTGACCTACTGCATGCCTGTTGCTCTGGGAGAACTGTCCTTCCACAAAGCTGTCACAGCTGTCAGTCAAGACACTGGAAGTCGGTACCTATCTTCTCTATTCATATTGTCGGGTCACTTAGCTATTTCTATAGCCTCTCAAATCTTCCTCCTCAAACTAAACGGCTGTTTCGCCAGTATGCGAGCCTCTCGAAATTAGATCTTCATCCTGCACTGTTCCTTATGTTCAGTCACTGCTGATTTGTTGTATTGTTTGAGGTGGATATATCTCTCGTGTTCAGTTAACCTCGCACTTATTGGACACACAGTCTCGCCTACATACACCAGTCCACATTCGCACCCTATTTCATAAATTCCGGCGGAATGAAACTTGTCAATTGTATCTTTGCTGGCTGCAGCAGACATTTTTATGAAAGCATTTGAAGAAACAGGACTCCAGTCTGCACCATTACACCCAGAATGCTGGCTACAATATGTTGACACCTTTGTTATCTGGCCACACAGAGAAGAGAGATTCAGAACTTTCACAAACATCTCAACCAGCAGCACAGTAAAATTCACTTTACCATGAGATAGAAAAGAATGGGTATTGCCTTTTCTCAATATGGAAGTTCACCATAAGCCAGATAGGATGCTTGGACACAGTGTTTATTGGAAGCCCACCACCATCCTACACAAATTAATTCAGCCCTGCCAGCTTTAACTTAGAGAGCCTACAGGATCAGTGATGTACACAACCTGCAAGCTGAACTAAAAAAACCTGAGGTCCATTTTTGGAGCTAATGGTTACAACATGAGGATTATACACAAAACCATGGCGCCGAAGGAGGGGGGGTCACAGGGAAATGTAGAACAAAGCACATAACGCCGCCATGCTACCGTATGTGCAAGAGGTTACTGAACATCTGGGCAAAATTCTGTCGGGCAGGCATTAAGCTGATTTTTGTAGCAACAACAAAGTAAGACATTCTGGGCTCAACGAAAGATAAAATTGACAAGTTTCATGCTGCCGGAGTTCGTGAGATCGGTTGTGAATGTGGACCGGTGTGTGTAGGTGAGACTGGGCGTTTAATAAGCACAAGGTTAACTGAACACGAGAGATATATCTGCTTCAAACAATACAACAAATCGGCGGTGGCTGAAAATCAGGAATAGTGCAGGATGAAGACTGAATTTCGAGAGGCCCGTGTATTGGCAAAATAGCAAAGTGACCTGATAATATGAACAGAGAAGACGGGTACAGACTTCTAGCATCCTAGCTGCCGGCTGTGACAGCTTTGCGGGACAGCTCTCGCAGAGCAACAGGCTTGCAGTAGGCCCCAGCGGTGGAGGGTACACAGAGTGCTGATGTGGCCTAGTCGACACTAGGCAGTTAGTAAACATTGCTACATTGTAGTCACCACTCGGTCTCCTAATCACCGATTTCCACCCATGGCAAGCAGTAAAACAAACTCCAATGGAAAATGCCCAATTTTGCCAATGGCAACACACAATGCAAATACCAATAAAATGTACTTTTAATACCCCTCCTCCTCACACTAACATCCAATGAGAGCACCCCAGTCACCAAAACGTCGGAATTTTACAGATGACAATGCCACGTCAAACCCAGAAGAACTTTGACTGTGACAATGGCCACGTAATCCTACATTAACAAATTTTAAAATGTTCTAGATTCTTCAAATTCGTTTAGGAAGGGGTATAGTCTCGAAGCAAACAACAAAATTGTCGCACAGAGTGCCTCCACTACAGTATGAATGTTAGTAAGATCTTTGTGGCTCTTGAAATGAAATGTGGCACATGAATTATGATCTGCTTAGCTGCTTACCTTGTTACACATAGTAAATTTATACTAACAAGGAACCTCCCCATTGTAGTCGTCGTCGTCGTCCCCCCCCCCCCCCCCTCCCTCAGATTTAGTTATAAGTTGGCACAGTGGATAGGCCTTGAAAAACTGAACACAGATCAATCAAGAAAACAGGAAGTAGTTGTGTGGAACTATGGAAAAATAAGCAAAATATATAAACTGAGTAGTCCATGCGCAAGATAGGCAACATCAAGGATAATGTGAGCTCAGGAGAGCCGTGGTCCCGTGGTTAGTGTGAGCAGCTGTGGAACGAGAGGTTCTTGGTTCAAATCTTCCCTCAAGCGGAACTTTACTTTCTTTATTTTCGCAAAGTTATGATATGTCCGTTCATTCATTGACGTCTCTGTTCACTGTAATAAGTTTAGTGTCTGTGTTTTGTGATCGCACAGCAAAACCGTGCAATTAGTAGACGAAAGGACGTGCCTCTCCAATGGGAACCGAAAACATTTCTTCGCAAGGTCATAGGTCAACCGATTCCTCCACAGGAAAAAGTCTCATATAGTCTATACGACACTGGTAACGGCATGTGCACCACATGACAGGAATTTGTTGTTGACCCACCTAACTTGTACACTTGGCGAATGGGAAAAAGTCTTCTACCTTGCCTGATTTAGGTTTTCTTGTGGATGTGACAATCACTCCCAAAAAGTGATGAAAACATAAGAGTTTGTCACATAAACTACAACAAATTAATGCAACAGTTTCACAGTCGCACAGTTTTCCCTGTGCTCTCTCAAAACATATGTTTTTAATGTTTTCAAATTTTCCCGTATGTAGACTGTAAAATCCTGCATATGTCCAAGCAAATCTGAACATGTCCTGGAATTTTGGAGAGCAAAGTTGATTATGTGTGAGTGCCTGAACTTTGATAATTGTCTGAAAATAAAAAATTAAACTTTTCACTTGAGGGAAGACTCGAACCAAGGACCTCTCATTCCACAGCTGCTCATGCTAACCACGGGACCACGGTGCTCCTGAGCTCACACTATCCTTGATGTTGCCTATCTTGCGCATGGACTAGTCGGTTTGTATATTTTGCTCATTTTTTTTCATAGTTCCACACTTCTTCCTGTTTCCTCGATTGATCTGTGTTCAGTTTTTCAAGCCTATCCACTGTACGAACTTATAACTAATTCTTAGGGGGTGCGATGGGGAGGTTCCCTTGTAAGTTGAAACCTGAAAGTTATTTGTAACTGACTTGAACGTTTGGTAAATGCACTCACAGTGAATAAAAATATTACCATGAACGCACAAAGATTAAACAGAAGTGCTGAGTAATATGTGTTTCCTCCTCATATGTTCAGGCTGTCATAGAAAAATTAATTTTAGCTCTTTATCGCTATATTATTAATTACGTATTATATTCTAATATATGTTTACTTCACAGCGGAACCCCAGCTAATGCTGACAGCTGGTCCTGGAATGGTTGGCCCGGGATATGTTCCTGGGTATACCAACGCCTATGCGCCTGGAGTGCCCTATCAAGGGTATGGAATGTAAATGGCTGCTGTGTTGCCGTGAAAAAATCAGAAGAAATGAATTTTAAAGTGGTGTCTATAACATCCAAGTCTGATTAGTTACTGTTAAATGTTGAAGCATTTAGAGAGGATTATGGTAAAGAGATTAATCTGTTGTTATTTCAGTGAGGAGTCCCATTTAGAATAGGGACTGAAAGTTCAGATGTGGGTGCAATATGAGCTGTGTTGAATCATCTGTTAAAACATTTTAGAAGTATCACAGAGATGGAAGCAAATTATTGTAGATAGCTTACATGGAGTGATCAGCTGAAATGTGTAAGATGTGGATATAGCTGAGATTTTTCTGTGGACTATATCTGCCTGTGCTTATTAATGTGCAAATGTATAAAAATCATAGATAAATTTTGAATTTTTGGTATTGCTGTGAGGCGTTAGAAATAGACAGAGGGTTATTGAAGTGAATGCTAGAGATAACATTGAGTTGACACATGTAATTGTGTTAAACTGTTCTCTAATCTCTTCCTTGTTCATTGACTGTACGGTATACTGTATTATATATTTGTGAATGTACTGCAATAATGTAGACCAGTGACAATAGTGTTCCCATCTCATTTAATTTCAGATTGTGAGAAACATTAGTTGAAGTATAAAGTTCATTCCGTGGCTGTCTGTGAAGTTGTTGTGTGCAAGAAAGTGAAACTAAACTGGTGAGTGTGCGTGTTACATGTGATGCTGCTTGTTGGTGTGCCTTTCCATCTTCATTCCATTCTTCGGTGTGGTGGTCCATTCCATATACAGTGTTCATACATTACTTTCGCATTCAGCAGTGTGAATAAAGGGGTGAATATCGCATTACTCTGCGTGAATAGTTAAGAGGGTGTATTTTGTGTTGAAACTCTGTTTTAATGTTTCGTTACAGTATGCTTTGCACCCTCATGACTATTGTTGCATGAAAAAATTATTTATTGTTGATGATGTGAAAAATTATTGAGCAATCAATATAGAAAAATGTTGACTCACTTAACTCTTTTGTATACTGTATTTATTTTTCTGATTACTGGTATTTGTTGATCATCTATTTACATTTATTGTCGTTATAATATGGAACAGCAAAAGAACTTATTTACTGCAGCGACTCCTGACTGTTCATTGTAAAGATAATAAATAAATAATTTAACTGTGGCATTTGTTTTTTCTTTTTTCATAAATAAGAATAAAATTTTACCTTGTAATAACCACAAGTAAATGAAATCTTAATTGAGTTGACAATAAGAATTAAGACTCTGACTACACTCATTCCCTATGTTGAAGGCCTCTTGCTAATATCCTGGGGGAGTGCTGCCTTTCACCGTGGTTGTGCACTTAAACTGCTACTTTAAACCACATGCATCTGGGAGAAGCTTTGTCACTGATTGTCATATGCAGCTTGCAGGGAGGATAAGTCATATCACATTTGTGAGGCAGGGACCTAGTTTAAACCCAGTCCAGAACAATTTGTCATACACTATTACTAAAGCACATACTCCGCGGAGTAATAATTCTTATCTCCAAATGCAACAGAATTTGGCTGTGCATCATCACACAACAGAACATGTTAGTTTATTTTGAGTAGATATGTATAGCCTTCACACTACCATTAATCTACTGCTGTCTTCACTGATTTTTCCCAAGCTTTACAATGCTTGTTGTATGGCTGTTCGCAGAATATTCAAGGTTCCCGATACCACACACAAAATAGAGATACGAGCAGAAGTGAAGCTGTGAGTGTGGGTTGAGAGTTGTTGGTTAGGACATAGCCTTCAAAAGACAGGATTTTGGGTTAAAGCACTGTATGGCACAGTATGTGTCTGTCAAAAGTATCAAAACAGTGCACAAGCCATTGCAAAGTGAGATTGATAGTGGTAAAGCAATATTATAAAAAGATGTGTTGAGTTGGAGACAAGTGCAGTGAAAGGACTGTTAGATACTGAGCTCACTGCTAAATCATTCTTCACATGCACACATGGCTGTGGGAACCCCACCTCATGCACACGTGATCTCCAGCCCAAATCTGGTGCAAGTTTTTTTCTGCAACTCGCTTGTCAGTGAGTAGTAATGTCCTTTCCATAACTGTTTGTATTTCAACTTAGACTTCTCATTGTTTGTACAGTTGCTTAATGGCAGTACTTTCCAATACATTAAACCTTAATCAGCAAATAGGGGCAGATTGCTCCTCACCCTGGCAGACTGAAGACAGGCAGTCCCGTCACACTCCGCAGGGCACATTTGACAGCACTGTTGCCTGTGAACATTTGCTCTCCAAGACAATGTACTGGGTTCTATTATGTGCTCTTCAAGGAACGTCCATATCTGGGAACCTATTCTGTATGCTTGAACCTTAAGTCCCTAGTGGGGCATTGGAGTGGATGCACAACTAATGTTGTGACTGATATATTGTTTCTAAAATGTTGAAAGAAATCTGTGCTAGATCACTCATCAGTTTTGAAGAATTTCTTGCATTCATGAATGCAACAGAGTTGCTAAATGTGACGGACTCCCCGTTTAGTCTGAAGTTATCACCACTTAGGTATCAACCATGTGCAAAGTTTCTGGCACCAGAGTTCCTTAACAATATAGTAGTGTGCTGAAGCAGAACAGTAAAAATTTGTTAAACCTACACCTCTGTAATAACCTGAATAAACTGCATAAGAGCTTCCTGTGGCACATACTTGCCCCGGATCACCTTAATCACATCTACTGGTGGTGGTTTTCTTTTCTTCCCCCCTCCTCCAAATTTCCCTACACTACTCACACCACACCCTTGCTTATAAACATGAATGATTTGCCCTGTTGTGAAGTACTGTTGCTTTATGCCCTCAGTAAAATGAGTGTTCATTGTATGTGGCATGTTTACATGATCAGAATGAAGTTCCAATTGGAAAAAATAGCCATATTGGAAAATTTTGTGCCACATTACTAACCAAATGACAGCCCCATGAGGTTACAGTAGCCCTTGCACATACCTTTTAGAATGATTGAATAGTGTAAAAAAAGCTATTTTGCAACTGTATTGTCTCTGCAGTTCTACCTTTTTTGTTCTCATGATTGTAACAGAGATTTGATGTTCTACTAATCTGAAAACTTCTATTTCTCTTAGTAAAATTTTTAGAACTAAAAGTAATATCCAATCAAAATTTGTGCATAGTTTCATTGTCACAGTCCTAATTTGTACTTAGGCGGTACAAACGTGTAAATCTTACCTTTGTTGCATCCACTAGTAATATATAGCTAACTACATAGTGGCTGCTGCCTCAATTCTCTTCCAGGATGTGAAACAAAAGTACATGTCACTTCTTAGCTGTATAAAATGTCTGCTGGGCTAAATAGAAGAAACTATGGGATTGTCTCCATATTTTCTGCATGGCGCTTAATCTATAGTTTCCTGCCTTCCATGCAAATAAGGGACATTAGAAACAGAGCAGGAAGTGATGGAATTTCAGATGAGGCACTAAAATATGGAGAAGCACTGCATTAATGTGTCACCCTGGTAAACGTAATTGGCCAAAACTGAGACCAGACCTACAGAATGGAAGATATCATTAAGTCCGGAAACATAGAGACAAAGGACTTCAGAAACTATAGGAGAATATTGCCAGTAGACACAGCCACTGAGATTTTGTTTGCTAAACTCCATGAAACAGTACACCGAAAATGTAATCCATATTACCAAAATGGCTTTTGCGTAAATAGCCCGTGCTGACATACTTGTAATCAGTGCAGTAAATGATAGGGTGGGAATGTAAAACAAAAATACACTAATTCAATTTTGAAAGCTTGACTCATTTTACAGGTAAAGCCTGTGGATTGTAATGACAGACTTAGGATTCCCTGTTAAATTTGTAAATGTACATAGACGATTTAATAAAGTGTTTTGCTAAATGGAGTAAAATCTGACCAGTAAAAAAAAAAAAAGCTGCAATAAGAGGAGTTGCTCAGTCCCTTGTCCCCTTTAATGTAGCCTTAGAGTTGTAAGGAAACTGAAAGAAATACAGTTGGTTCAGCATATATATGTGATAAATTTGCTCATGGAAAAAAATGAAAGCAAGATTAGACCAGTGGTCACCAAACAGCAGGCTACATGCAGCCTGAATCTAGTATTTGGGTGGCCTGTGGTTCTCAGCTGTGGATGATGAGCAGCATACAGCAACGAAAAGCTAAATCCAAAAACATCAACTAAAGATCTTCTTAAGAGCATAGTTTCCATTCTCACACACACACACACACACACACACACACACACACACAGAGAGAGAGAGAGAGAGAGAGAGAGAGAGAGAGAGAGAGAGAGAGAGAGAGAGAGAGAGAGAGAGAGAGAGAGAAATATTTCAGGATGTGATAAGGTTTAACTGACATTGATTCATTCAGTTGCAGACAGTTCGGTTGGCTGCTTAGCTCAGGGTAGGTGGATAAGTAGCTCAGCTCCTGTGAGGAGAGGTGGTGTGAGGGGGAATGTTTTGTTGTTTCTCTTCCAGTATTGACAATGCACAAGCATGTGCAAACATAACAGCCAACTGCTGTGATATAAACTTCAACATGGATATGTAAATGCGCATTTAGATCGTCTTCAAATGCAGTATATAATTTTAGTGAATTTGGAATTAAATTGAGACTGTTGTGAGACAGTTCATGGAGTAAAAGAAAAATGCATTCTAAAGTCTAGTAATCACCTGCAGTCTCATGTTGCATAAGGCTTTTAAATATAGTAACTGTTACTAAACAATTGTTTGATCATAAATGACAGCACAACAGTTCATCTTTGTTACAACTTTGGGGTCACTGAGGGTGGCAGCAATATGAAATGTAGAACAATTGTCATGATGTGTTCAGAGTGCTGCTAACTCACAAGTCGGTACTAAGGGAATGACAGCCATCTTTCTGCACATTTACTGTAGCTAGTCTATTGAATGCTGTAAAGATACTGCTTTATGTAGGTTATCAATAATAATAAGTTCGGTACAATCACTCTATTAGATCGTTATTTGGGAGCTCGTAGAAGCGGCATCCAAAATTAGCATGAAAGTAAAGGATCGGAAAATAAAATACATAATTCAAAGATCTAGAGATCAACAAAGGCAAGTCATATTTAACCGGCAAATGTAAATTTGAATGTGCTAAACAGTTCAAATATCTGAGTGCATTGATAAATGAACAAAATAGGAGCAAAAATGTGATGGCAAAATTCTAATGGAGCCTAATGCTATGTACAAAAACTTCTGACAAGGAAAACTATGAAAGCATATTACAAATCAGACCAGTCCTAACATCTAAGTGAGAAACTTGGAGTACAACTAAAGACAAGAACACCAATGGAAAAAGTATTTCAAAACAAAATTTACAGGGAAATCTTGGGGTCGCACTGTGAATTATCCATTAAGTAGCAGCCGATACAGTGTATTCAGTATTTTACTATACAGCATGTAACAAAACAATACTGACAAAAAGTGCGTTGTGGATGGTGTTTTTGAGAATGGGCGCTAATGTCCAGAAAAAAATCAGATGTCGGTGTGTAAAAGTTGGCCTCTTTAACGCGTGTCAGTGGGCCACCTCTTCAGCAAAAAAGGTGAGTTTGCATGCTGTAGGCAGAGCTCTTAGCAGTTTAGTGTTGTGACAGGGGTGGATGTGTTTTATGCCACATTCACACATGTCACAACACTAATCTTTACACTATGAATGTTGTCACCTTCAGTGCTAGGTGTTTTGCTTGTAGCTGTCAGTTAATAGAGTTCAAACAATGGAAAATCCAGGATGAAATGTAACGATGTGAAAAGGAAGGGCGGGGAGTGGGAGGGATAGTAGGGTTGAGGTAGACAGCGCATTGCTGCTGCGGAGCACACAGGAATGAGGTGGAGAGAGGTTAGGGCAGCTATGTGCAGTTTGCAGGTTAGGAAAGGGGGAAGGGGGGGGGGGGGGGTCAGGCTACCAGGAAAGGGTAGAAGTAAAAAGACTGGGTGTGATGGTGGAATGTGGAGTTCCGGGATAGAAACAGGAAAGGGGCTGGATGGGTGAGGACAATTACTAAAGAAGGTTGATGCCAGGAGGGTTACGGGAATGTAGGATATATTGCAGGGAAAGTTCCCACCTGCAGAATTCATAAAAGCTAGAGTTGGTGAGAAGGATCCATATGGCACAGGCTGTGAAGCTGTCTTCGAAATGAAGGATGTTGTGTTGAGCAGCATGCCAGTAATAGGGTGGTCCACTTGTTTCTTGGCCACAGTTTGTCGGTGGCCATTCATACAGACAGACAGCTTGTTGGCTGTCAAGCCCACATAGAATGCATCACAGTGGTTGCAGCTTAGCTTGTAGATCACATGACTGGTTTCACAGATAGCCCTGCCTTTGATGGGATAGGTGATGATTGTGACAGGGCTGGAGTAGGTGGTGGAGGGAGTATGTATGGGACAGGTCTTCCATCTAGGTCTATTACAGGGATATGAGCCATGAGGTAAGGAGATGGAAGCAGGGGTTGTGTAGGGATGGACGAGTATATTGCGTAGGTTCAATGGACGATGGAATAACACTATGGGAGGGGTGGGAAGGATAGTGGACAAGACATTTCTCTTTTCAGAGCACGACAAGAGGTAGTTGAAACCCTGGCAGTGAAAATAATTAAATTGCTCCAGTGCTGGGTGGTAGTGAGTTAGGAGGAGAATACTCCTCTGTAGCCAGGTAGTGGGACTTTGGGAGGCTGCAAAGACAAGGCACAGGAGGTGTGTTTTTGTACAAGGTTGGGAGGATAATTACGGTCAGTGAAGGCTTCAGTGAGACCCTCAGTCTATTTTGATAGGGACTGCTCGCCACTGCAGATGCAATGACCATGTATGGCTAGGCTGTATGGAAGGGATTTACTGATAGGTCTGGTGTAGCCATGTTTAAGGTGGAGGTCAACATCTACGAAGGTGACTTGTTGGGTTGAGTAGGATCAGGTGAAGCAAAGTTATTCAAGTTTTGGAGGAATGTGGATAGGGTGTCCTCACCCTCGATGCAGATCGCAAAGATGTCATCAGTGAATTCCAACCAGGTGAGGGATTTAGAGTTCAGGGTGTTTAGGAAGGATTCCTCTAGACGGCCTATGAATAGGTTGGCATAGGATGGTACCATGTGGGTGCTAATTTCCATACCTCAAATTTGTTTATGGGTAATGCCTTCCAAGGAGAAGTAATTGTGGGTGAGGATGTAGTTGGTCATGGGAGCTAGGAAGGAAGTTCTTGGTTTGGAATCCATCGGGCGTTGGGAAAGGTAGTGTTCAGTAGCACTAAGGCCATGGGCATTAGAGACATTAGTGTATAGGGAGGTGGCTTCAGTAGTGACTACTTCACAGCCTGTACCCTATGGATCCTTCCCACCACCAGCTTTTCTGAACTGCGCAGGTGGGAACTTTCCCTGCAATATATCCTACATTCCTGTAACAGTCCTGGCCTCAACCTTCGTTAGTCATTGTCCTCACCCATCCAGCCCATTTCCTGTTCATATTCCAGCACTACACATCCCTCATTCCACCATTGCACCCAGTCTTTTTGCTTCTCTTCTTTTCCACTACCCAACCCCCCCCCCCCCTCCTCCTGGAAGTGCAGCTACAGTTTCCTGAGACTGCAGTGGTGTGTGTGTGTGTGTGTGTGTGTGTGTGTGTGTGTGTGTGTGTGTGTGTGAGAGAGAGATATCTATTTTGTCAAATACCTTACTGGCCAGAAGCTTTATTTGTGACAGTCTTTTTGTTGTGCCTATCTGCGACTCAGTATCTCTGCTATATGGTGAGTTAATAAAGTTTGCTGTGGAAGGGAGGGGCATCTAATTTCAGGTTTTGACCTCTGTAACTAGGGCACATTGTAATGTTGTTGGATGAAGTTTCTGGTTAGTGTTCCTATACTCAGTTTGGTCCTGAAGGCATTTTCTGCAACCCCTCAAAGTTCTTGGATATTGTTTTGGATACACATAGTGTATTTTCTTCAGGGTAAACAGCCAACAAGTCTGTTGGTAGTTAGCCACTTTATAAAGTTGTTGATAGTTTTCACTGACAGAAAATTTGCAAAACGTGCTTGAACTATGCAACTGGGCTTATGTATTCATATGAACAAGAATTACAGACATTCAATCTCAACAGAGAATTTAATAAAAACACATTCATTTCAACAATGTATAATTTCTATAAATGAAGTCATTACTCATTGCACATGAGTTTTGAAATATACTGAATTGTCAATCAATAATAAAAGGCGTGATAAAAAATAACAGGAAATTTTAATTTTGAGGGATTTATACATGTAATTTAATTTTTTTTATCTTGTTGGTACACATGTTGCTAATGTATGTTGGCATTTTCAGGTGTTTTCAATATTTAGTTTATTGTTGACAGTCAAAAAGGTTATACATAGTTTTCAGTGCTAGGTGAATTTTTGCTTTTGAAAAAGATGGATCAAAGAATTTGCATTAAATTTTGCTTGAAAAATGGATGAAAGAGCAGCATTGCATTGAAAATGTTGGCTGTGGCTTTTGGCGAAGCTACTAGGAGTGAAACAGTGTTCAAGAATGTTATTACTATTTCAAAGAGGTTTGGGAAGTGATTAAAGATTGTGAGAACAACCACTTTGGACGCTGTAGTACACAGTTACTGAAGTCAATGTGTAGAACTAAAGACAATGGTTCCAGAAAAATCGCCGAATCATCATAACAGAGGTTGCTGATGATGTTGGCTTATACATTGGCCATGACAAGACACTCTCTCTCTCACTACCCTCCCCCCCAAACACTCTCTCTCTCTCTCTCTCTCTCTCTCTCTCTCTCTCTCTCTCTCTCTGTCCCTCTCCCCTGTCTCTCCCCCCTCTCTGTCCCTCACCCCCGTCTCTCCCCCCTCTCCGTCCTCTCCCCCCTCTCTCCACCCCTCTCCCCCTCCCCTCTCTCTACCCCTCTCCCCCTCCCCTCTCTCCACCCCTCTCCCCCTCCCCCTCTCTCCACCCCTCTCCCCATCCCCTCTCTCCACCCCTCTCTCCACCCCTCTCCCCCTCCTCTCCCTCTCTCCACCCCCTCTCCCCCCTCCTCTCCCTCCCTCCACCCCTCTCCCCCTCCTCTCCCTCCCTCCACCCCTCTCCCCCTCCTCTCCCTCCCTCCACCCCTCTCCCCCTCCTCTCCCTCCCTCCACCCCTCTCCCCCTCCTCTCCCTCCCTCCACCCCTCTCCCCCCTCCCTCTCCCTCCCTCCACCCCTCTCCCCCTCCTCTCCCTCCCTCCACCCCTCTCCCCCTCCCCTCTCTCCACCCCTCCTCCCCCTCTTCTCCCTCCCTCTCTCCACCCCTCTCCCCCTCCTCTCCCTCCCTCTCTCCACCCCTCTCCTCTCCCTCCCTCGCTCCACCCCTCTCCCCCTCCCCTCCCCTCCCTGCCTCCACCCCTCACCCCCTCCCCTCTCTCCACCCTCCTCTCCCTACCCCCATCTCCCCCCTCCCCTCTCCCTCCCCCATCTCCCCCTCCCCTCTCCCTCCCCCATCTCCCCCTCCCCTCTCCCTCCCCCATCTCCCCCTCCCCCTCTCCCCTCCCCCATCTCCCCCCTCCCCCTCTCCCTCCCCCATCTCCCCCTCCTCTCTTCCCCCTCCTCTCCCCCCCTCCTCTCTCTCCCCCTCCTCTCTCTCCCCCTCCTCTCTCTCCCCCTCCTCTCTCTCCCCCCTCCTCTCTCTCCCCCTCCTCTCTCTCCCCCTCCCTCTCCTCTCCCCCTCCTCTCTCCCCCCTCCTCTCTCCCCCTATCTCTCCCCTCTCCCGCCTATCTCCCTCTCCCCCCTCTCTCCCCCCTCTCTCCCCTTCCCCCTCTCCCCCCTCTCTCTCCCTACCCCCCCCCAATCTCTCTCTCTCTCTCTCTCTCTCTCTCTCTCTCTCTCTCTCTCTCTCTCTCTCTCTCTCTCTCTCTCCCCCCCCCTCTCCCTCTCCCTCTCCCTCCCCTCTGTTTTCGAGGAGGGGTTGTTGCTGACATGGAATGTGTGGCAGCAAGGTTCGTTCCAAAATTCCAAAGTTGTTGAGTGTCACGCAAAAATTACAGCACATAGACATCACTCTGGAATTGCTAAATGAGGTCTACAATGATCAAGAACCTCTAAAGGAGGTTATAACAGATGGCAAAATGTGGATATACAGGTATGAAGTTGAAACCACAGCCCCATCATCCCAACGGCAACTGCCTGAAGAACCCAGACCAAAATAAACGTACCAAGTTCGATCACATGTGAAGGATCTTCTTGCAGTCTCCTTCAATTACAATGGGATAATGCATCAAGAGTTCCTGCCTTATTGTTGTATGGTCAGTACGGAATAGTGTACCTGGAAATAGTGCACCATTTCTGTCAAGCAGTCCTAAGAAAACACCCTGAATTGTGGCAAAACAACTTGTGGGAACTGCATAATGATAATGTTCCCAGCCACACATCAATGTTCGTTCATGATTTCTTGGCAAAAAAAGCAAAAACCTTATGAGGCCTCGGCCACCATATTTGCCGGACATGACCCCCTCCAACTTCATTCCTGAGGCTGAAGAGAACCATGAAAGGACCTCGTTTGGCTATCGCTGATCAGATAAAAACAGAATTACTGAAGCAGCTGAAAATCATAACAAAAAGTTCCAGTAGTACTTCCAAGATAAAAAAAGGTACTGGCACAAGTGTGCTATACGTAAGGGGGGATTACATTGACAGTGCAAAGCTGATGTTGATGAATAAACAAAGACTCTTTAAGAAAAAAATTCCCGTTACTTTCTGATCACACCTCATATGGCTAATGACTGTGGTCATTGTGAGATCATGAAGTTAGCTGTTATTTATGGACATCTGGAAGCTGCATTGGCAACTGTCAGCCATCTTAAAATGGTGAACACAAATTACACCGGTGATGGAGCAGCAGAGCAGTCACCCATTTCAATGGTCTTGCACAGCTTTCAGCTGCTGTTTTTGCTGACATGATCTGCCAACCTCGCACCAAGGGGTCACCTGAGGGTGGCTTGGGGCAATGCATCCAGATCTGTAGCTGTTTCGCAATGGGTCTTTCAGTACGTAATGTCCATAAAATCTCCTTAATAGAAAATAATAGTCCCTATCTTCCAGCACAAAACTGATATCCCAAATTATGCAGCCATCATGAATACAATAACCAGTGGAACCAGAAAAAGACATAACCCTGAAAGAACTGTAGTTGAATATGAACTGGTATCATAAAATTTGGGAAAGAACATCCCAACGTTGCTAAAAGAGCTTACCAGATGTGTGGTACCTCTTCTTAGGCAAAGTGCCTAGCAACAAGCACTGCAACTTAGAACAAATAAGCAGACCACACAGCAGTGCGCGCACAGAACTAAGTAAAATGACACAGTGGGCCAGAAGCCACAAGGAAATGCGAGAAGCAATGGCAACAGAGCAGGGGGAGGGGGGAAGGCATGATTAATAATAATAATTTATTATTGTTGTTGTTATATTATCTTGCTTTTACCTTGTGCCATTTGAGGCATTGTTTCAATCCTCCTCCTGTGGCGTAACTTTTTATATACAAAAGCAAAAGCACGGCCGAGGGGGTGGGGGATGGAAGTGGAGGTGCCCGCAGTGTGTGCGGCATGACCACCGACTGCCGCCACGCCTAGCTATGACACTGATCTGCCAATAGTCAGCTGCGCATGTGGTTCCCCTGAGTTAAGCATTAAAAAAGTTGCCATCTGATTAACTTAGACTTACCTTTATTTGCAGCAGGTGCTCAAAATGATGGGTCTCTGTAGTAAGAGCAGCCTGACATCTTGTAAACGCATTAGCAAACACTTGATGAATTTCGGCTACCAAAATCTGGGAAATGACTAGCTTGAACCCTATCGTCCAACTCTTCGAACGTGTGGGGATTGGTTGGATACAACTTGTGTTTTAACATTCCCCAAAGATAAAAATCATGCAGATTTAGATTTGGAGAATGAAGAGGCCAGTCAACTATCCCATCGTCAAAACACTTCATATTGCTGTCATAAAAGCATTGGCAATGTGTGGTCTTGCACTGTCTTGCATGAAATAACCATACATCTATTTGTTAGGTATTAGTTCTCGGAAAAAAAAAAAAAAAAAAAAAAAAAAAAAGGATCTGTATGTTGTTGATTCATTGGGAATATGTACATTGGGAAATTTTCGTATGAATTCAATCCAGAATTCCACATTAAATTCTGTTTTTGAATAGTTCAGTATAAGAAATACTCATTGATCCTTCGTGTGTACCGTACCGAAAGGAAACTTGACAGAAAACTCAAAACAAAACTCCTGAACGCTCAGTCGCACAGTACAGAAGACACGTGCATGGTGCTTCCATCTGAGCACTGGGTGCAGTCACAATAATAACGTGTAGCAACAAAAGTTGAAGCATTTAAACTCAACAGAAAAATCTCAAAAGACAACACCAGTATGCGCAGTCTCACGATGTAGGGGGCAAGCACAAAATATTGGTGTCCAAGAACTACACATAGCGACAACTGGCAGATGCAGCAGCAACAGCCGGCAAACCCATTGCACGACCCACTGACCCCTCCCAGGCGTCTTTCATTAGACACCCTGTATTATTGTGGTACTGTATTATTTTACTTTAATATTTTCTTCTTAATTGTACTGCTGTTAAGACTTGTTATTCTGGTTTTTTCCCCTAAGAGGTT
The DNA here is from genome assembly GCF_021461395.2 of Schistocerca americana. Taxonomy (NCBI): domain Eukaryota; kingdom Metazoa; phylum Arthropoda; class Insecta; order Orthoptera; family Acrididae; genus Schistocerca; species Schistocerca americana. Next base: position 151,843,657 of record NC_060126.1, on the reverse strand, counting down.
TTATACATCAGTGTAGTTTGGCACTTTGCCGTTGCTTCTCATGTTTATTTGTGGCTGTTGCCCCCCTATGTTGGTTCCCCTGGTTCAGCACATGCACTGCTGTGTGGACTTCCTAGAGTGCAGTAACAAAAATCTTTGATGATTAGCCCAGTAACATAAATCATCTGACAGGTTGTATAGCAAATTATAAATCCAACATGATATCATTTTCTCATGGACAATCCCTCCTACTCCATGGATTAATTGCTATTTATAAACTGGTAGCCTAAAAAAAAGAAAGGAAAAAAATCTCTTGTGTTTAATCTTAGTTGCAAGAGTAAAACTAAAAAAATGTGTTCATTATGTTAACACTAATTATGTATAGATATTGTGTAAACTGACTCGTTCCACATAATTTCGATAAAAGAATCATCCAGAAGATTGTAAGGAATATGTAACTAACTGGGGTCTGCCTGTTCTGTCTATGTTGCACTAGTTGCTGACCACATTGTGTGGGAAGTTGTACCACATCTGTCTGATAAGCCTGGTTGGGTTGGTAGTACTTTTGCATGTTTGATGATGCCAGTTCGTATTTAACTACTCTAGTTTCTAGGGCTACATCTTTCTCTCGTTCCACTGGTTATTCTACTCATGATGGTTGCGTGCTTTGGGATGCCAGTTTTATGCTGGAATAGAGGGAATTTCTATTATTTACACTTAGAGATATTGAGGACACACTATATGGAAAGGCTCACATTCGTCACTTGTCAGTTTGAATTATATTAATTTACTAATTCCTTATTTAAGATAGTTCAAATTATGATTTTTGTATTGTCTTCAGATCAGCAGTTTGTTATCCAAAGAAATGACAATGATGACATGGAAGTAGTCATGATTAATAAACTCTTTTAACAGAGCAGTTGCAGTTTTCAACTCTTAATGAATAGTTTTTAAGCAGTGCCTCCCAATGATGATGAAACAGAGCCTGCAGACCTTGGCTCTCCTGCTCATGCAACAGTATCTCTTCTGTCATGGTTCAGGCACCCACAGGGAAAAAGGAGGGGCTGTTAGTTGCAGGCAATTTAAGTATTAAGCTTTGGGAAATATCATGGGAAGAACTGTCCCCTGGATGGAAGAGACCATCCCTTGAGCAAATGATAGTTCCAGTTGCAGTCAGCTGCAGATCTTTGCTCACATTTGCACCAACAGCATCCATCACCTGGGTTCTGAGACCATTCTTCACTCTTTCTGGAGACTGGCAGACATGAGGTCTCTGCACAGGTGTTGATTTGCAGCATCCTACTGAGAACTGATAAAGTCCTCTGTTCTGGAGCCAAGTGTAGGATTTAAACTGGAGGCTTCATTAGTTCTGTGATGGGATCAACAGTAGATTCCTCATTCTACCCTACCCAGCAGAGACTTGTAAAATGTGCACTGTACACCGGAAACAACCACTTAGGTGGCAGGATACATGTGGAAAGCACCCAGGGGTATATAGATTAAGTGAAACTTTGAAACTCCCAGTTGAAAAAAGCAACACTTTATAAAGCAGTTTTTTCACCATACTGCATAGCAAATTCAGAGGGTGAGAGTCTTAAAATATTGACTGTTAACTGCTGGATCATTTGCAGTAAAGTCTCAGAGCTCATCTCTCTTATTCATAGAAAGCAGTCATCACACCGTACTAGAATCTGAGAGTTGGTTGAAACCTGAGGTAGTGTAGAGAAACTTTCCACAACACATTGAATGTGTATTGGAAAGATACAGGGTGCTGATAATTAAAGTTCCAGCTCCAAAACGTTGTAGAAAGAGAACCACTGCACGGAATGATGGCACATTTGAAGAGCATACTATTGATGCAGGGCAAAACATCATGGAACAAAAACAAAACAAAGAAATTCAATGATAATTTTACTAATAGATGCCGCTGTAAGCAAGAGCATATGCAAACCAGAATTTGAAAAGACAGGTACATTTGAAGTGCAACATGGCAGAGGGAGGAAATCAGTTGATCCGATGTCTGTCAAAGATGTGGGCACACCATTGCAGGAGGGGTTGAGCGGTGGTGTGCAAACGTGGAGCACATGGGGAATTGGCCAAATGCTGGACATGACTATGAGCACAGTGCATAAAATCCTACAAAACATCCTGCTTTGCTACCCATCTGACATCATCTGTGTTCGGGAGTTACTTCCTGCTGATCTGCGAACAAGACAAACGTTCCCTCTTGAATTTCTTCCTTGCATGGGAGTGGACAATGAATGCCCATGGAACATTCTGTGGACAGAGGCAGTCCATTTCCATCTCCAAGGAAATCAAAACACAGAATTCCAGAATACAGGCAACATGAAATCCTCACACTCATTAAGTGGTATCACTTCATTCTGCAAAGGAAATTGTAGTGCAGCTGTTGACATCATTTAATTTTAGGGCCTCATTTTTTCGAGGAGATGAATCCTGCAGGTCCTGTTACCTGTACTATTTTTGGCAATCGCTATGAGAGTTTTTGCACACCAGCATCATTCCATCTCTTCGACAGCATGGATGTTTAGGTGCATCAATTTTATGCAAGATCGAGATGGTGCTGCTCTGTTCATTGCACAGGCAGTGAGGTGGTTGCTGCAGATGCATTTCAGAAATGCTAGAATTCATCAGCCATCATTTCTGTACATCTTGGCCATCCAGATCATCTGATCTTAATCCTTGTAACTCCTGGCTGTTAGATTATCTGAAAGATGTGTACAGTGCTCCAGTTATGAACATAGCTGAACTGAAGGTGCGTATTGCGCAATACATCCTAAACATGAGCCTCAAGACACTCCAATCTTGTTGTGAAACATGCTGTTTCTCGATTTCAACTTGCGGCAGTCTCATGACAGAAACTGATTTCCTTTCGCTTTTTATGCAGTTTTCAGTCACAGGACAATTAAAAACCAATTTTTCCCCATTCAATGTGGTATGACTTTGCCATAGTGGCTGGGATTACCCAACTAACACTACCACATCTGTTCACTGATTGTCTTTCTACAATGTTTTGAGACTGAAACTTTAGTTGTGGATCTCTGTACGTTGATAGAATCTTCAGGAAATGGAATGATTACAACAGCAACAGTAGATCAAATTAGGTCCAAGGGATGAATTGTGGCTGTGGACATGTGTGTTTGGATGTCTTTGTGGTTGTGTGCTTGAATGTGGGTGTGTATTTCCATCAGAGAAACAGCAAAAGGTTGAAAGTTAGTATGAATAGTTTTCTATTGCATGTTCTATGTGCCACACATCATTCAGGTGAGTAGTTGCCTTTCCTTTATTTCACATATTATTCCTTCCATTTTTGTTACATAACAGTAAAGTAATGTGGACAAGAGCGTGTGGAATCGGTAGACTTACATTAATAATCATATGTTTCTAACGAACAGCTGATTCATACACATCAATCATAGACTCATTCGCAGATAACCAAAAGTCAATAGCACAGAAATACACCAAGTATATGGTGGCAGTAGATGGGGGCTTTAACTTCACAAATTCAACTTAGAAACCTGCACATATGATATAGTTGGTAAGGGTCATCAGTCTTGTGAATTCGTACTGAATATATTGTTTGACAACTGCGTGAAACGACTAGTCTGACCATCTACATGGGAAAGAAATATTGTAGACCTCGTTGTTATGAACAGACCTATCTTTTCAAGACTGCAACCATTAACGGATTATTAGCAATAATGATGCTCTTAAGAGTAATGGTCATCATGGAAACTAGGAGTTTATTTGTGTTTGCTTGATCTGATAAGACAGTTGCTGTCAACTTAAAGGACTAGCTGAGAACACTGAAGTCAGATCTGGCAAACACACAAGTGTGGTTGAAGCTGAAAGACCTTTTAGATTAGTCTAGATAAAGACATACCAGGAAAGTAATAAAAGACCCACCTTGGTTTAAGGGCACCATTCAGCGAATGTTGCAAAACTAATACTACTACATTCTTGTTTCAAAAGAGACCGATGCAGAAAACTTAACAGAAACACATGCATTGATAAAAAGGGCTGTGCCGGAATCCTACAGTAATTTTCATAATCCTGTCCTGATAAGAGATGTATCAGAAATCCTAGGAATTTGTAGTCACACATAAAGTCAACCAACAGACTTAAATGTTCCATTCAATCCCTTGTGGATCTATATGATTGTTTGTTGGAAATGAAGACAGAAAGCAGAAACATTAAGCACTGAATTTAAAGAGTATTTTAGCAAGGGTCTACTACAATATCAATGTTTTACTGCCACAGATTGTGAATAAGAGATATGTATTTATTTTAGTTTAGTTTATTTATTACACATCTCGTTCTATAAGATAAAATGTTTATGGAACGAACCAGTACTTGAAATTATATCAGAGAAGTTAAGATACACAAAATAAACATACTTCCAGCATGCTAGAGGTTGTGGGACAGTAACTCTTATTGAATTATGATGCAAAAGGACAACTATAGTTGCAAATAAAATAAATGTCCATTCAGTAAGTAACAGATTTTGGGTGAATATCCATTTGCAACCGACAAAGGTTTGCAAAGTTAAGTGCACATCTGAAATAACATTAAATAATGCTGATACATGTATGTCTGGTCCCAAGTGAACCTCACAGAAGTTTATTAATGGACTGGGGACAGGACATAATGAATCAGCATCACTTACTGTTATTTTTGATGCACATTGAACCCAAAATCAGTCACTTACTGAATAAACATTTATTTTATTTGCAACTCTGGCTATCCTTTTTCATCATACACACATGAAAAACAGTTTTGCATCACCTTGGTTCCAAGTGTTCCAGAACCTGTACAGAAAATTGGAATAGTGATCAACATAAACATCATTTCCGCCTTTTTTTTAATTGCTCATGAAAATCACACATTACATGTTGTACCACCATACAGCAAGACCGTCAAAGGTGGTGGTCCAGATTGCTTTATGCACCAGTACCTCTAATACCTAGCAGCATGTCCTTTTGCATTGATACATGCCTGTATTCATCATGGCATACTATCCACAAGTTCATCAAGGCACTGTTGGTCCAGATTGTTCCGCTCCTCAATGGTGATTCAGAGTATATTCGTCAGAGTGGTTTGTGGGTCATAAACAGCCCTTTTCGATCTATCCCAGGTATGTTTGTTAGGGTTCATGTCTGGAGGACATGCTGGCCCCTCTAGTCGAGCAATGTCGTTATCTGAAGAAAGTCATTCACAAGCTGTGCCAATGGGGCTGTGAATTGTTGTCCATGAAGACGAATACCTCGCCAATACGTTGCCGATTGGTTGCACTATCACTCGGAGGATGGCATTCACCTATGGTACAGCCGTTACGGCACCTTCGATGACCACCAGCAGTGTACATCAGCCCCACACAATGCCTTCCCAAAACTGCAGGGAACCTCCACCTTGCTACACTCGCTGGACATTGTGTCTAAGGCATTCAGCCTGTCCAGGTTGCCTCCAAACACGTCTCCGACGATTGACTGGTTGAAGGCATATGAAAAGAACATGATGCCAGTCCTGAGCAGTCCATTCAACATGTCATTAGGCCCATCTGTACTGCACTGCTTGGTGTCTTGGTTGCAAAGATGGACCTCGGCACGGTCGTCGGGAGGGAAGTTCCGCATCATGCAGCCTATTGTGACAATCTGTGGCTGCACTAAAAGCACATGCTAGCATTGCTGTCAGGGTTCCTCCGAGCCATAATCCGTAGGTAGTGGTCATTCACCTCACTATTAGCCATTGGGCAGCCTGAGCAAGGCATGTCATTGACAGTTCCTGTCTCTCTGTATCTCCTCCATGTCCGAACAACATCGCTTTGGTTCACTCCGAGTCACCTGGACACTTCCCTTGTTGAGAGCCCTTCCTTTCACAAAGTAACAATGCAGACATGATCGAACCGCAATATTGACCGTCTAGGCATAGTTGAACTACAGACAACCTCCTTCCTGGTGGAATGATTGGAACTGATCGGCTGTCAGACCCCCTCTGTTTAATATATGTTGCTTATGCATGGTTGTTTACATCTTTGAGTGGGTTTAGTGACGTCTCTAAACAGTCAAAGGGTCTATGTCTGTGATGCAACATCCACAGTCAATGTCTATATTCTGGAGTTCTGGGAACTGGGGTGATGCAAAACTTTTTTTGTTGTTTGTAGAACAAAATAAAATTTACAGGGATCCTATGTAGAACAAACTGCCAAGTATGCTTGGTGGATCACCTAAAATATGCACCAGAAATATTGTTGAAATGGAAAGTGCTATTGACATGTGGTTTTCACAGAATTGATTCGTAATCAGGAGCTTGTATTGTTAGCCAATCAACAGATTGTAATAATACTTAGAAAGTATATGTTTTGTGTAAACATACACTTTTTTAAATGGATAAATGCCTATTGACATAACAAACTAAAAGTAGGGTAAATTGTAATGTCACTGGTATTTGTTGCAGAATTCTAGTGCGAGTCATTTATGAAATAATGTATTTTGAAAAGGTCCCACACTGACCCTTGTACAATACCTGTGGCTGGACGCACTAAAGAACAATGCTAAGTACATACACTAGTTATGTGGATACTGACCAGTAACGAGACAACTGGCCACCATAAGTTATGTTCAAAATGACCACCAGAAGTAGCAATACATGCTTCCAGTCCGGTATGGAATGACTGCTGCTCATGCACTAGCATTTCAGCAGAAGTGTCTGAGCAGACTGCAGTAATACGTTGTTGCATATCACCGAGTGTAGTTGGTATGTACTTGTAGACAGCATCTTCCTGAATTCTCAACAGAAAAAGTCTACAGGCATAAAATCTGAGTAACAGGCCACCCAAGGTACAGGTCCTCTGTGTCCAATACAATGATTTGGTAACAACATGCTGTAGTACTTCATGCACTATGGGTTGGACAGCTGTAATGTTGGTACCACAGGTTCCTCCTAATCTGCAGATGAATGTCTGCTAACATCCGTGGAAGATGGCCTGTGTAGGAGACTGCAATACTTGTGTGCAATAAGTGTTCCCTCTATGGAAAATGGGCCTAAGAGATGATGATTTACTATAACACACCACATGTTTACACTCCATTCATACTGATGTTCCACTGGATGAAACCAACGGGGATTGTCAACAGACCAATAGTGCATGTTTTGACCATTTACCTGCCCATGATTGCTAAATGTGGCTTCATCACTAAACTAGATACATAATACACTTGCAGTATCCTGTATTAATGGCCATGTACAGAAGTTAACATGATTCTCACAATTGTTTCCATGCAGCTCTTGATGGAGAGAGAGGTGATACAGATGGAACCTGCATTGATGGAGAATGCATTGGACAGTTGCCTGACATGCCACTTACTTATGTGATTGCATGGGAACTGTTGCGCAGATCAACTGCACCAGCAGCAAGAATATTAATTTACACCTCTTCTGTCATCACTTGTTTCCTTCTATTATGTCGTCTATGTGTTAAACTACAACTCTCACCTAATTGCCGATATGGTTGATGTCTTTTAGGATATCTTGTTGTATACAATGTACATGAATGAACTGCGTTATTCCTACACTTTCTATACACCATGAGCATGGCAGCTTTCTCTGCATTGGTAAACCCCATTGTCGACTCACAACCTGCTGCTTTGGCTGTCCTACGCTAACTGACTAGCAAGTCACAATGCACACAAGCACACTGTAAGCAAACATAACAATATCGTACCTAGCAACCATGCTGTCTGATTGGCACAAACCAGTGTCAGCGTGGAAACTTTGCAAAATATGAGATCTTATAAATGACTAACACTAGAATCCTGCAACAAACACCACTGACATTCTAATTTACCCTACGTAATTATCTTGGCCTCAACCTACGGTAACATACTGTCCCTACACCCTCCACCCAACAGTTTCCACCCCTTGTGCTTTATCGCCTCCTCCTCATTCTCATCTCCCACCCTGTTTATTTGCTGCCCTCTACCACCCAGAGATGGTGTACCTGCAGTGACAAAAACTCCCTTGCTCAGTAAGCTGAGGGTCTCACCAAAGCCTTCACAGATAGGCACTATCCCGCAGACTTAATCTGCCATTTCCTCTCACACCCTCAATCCTCCCACCACCTCCAAGAACCAGCCACAAATGAGTGTCCCCTTCATCACCAAGTACTGCCCCAGATTAGAACAAATGAACCACATCCTTTGCCAGGGCTTTGATTACCTGTCATTGTGCCCTGAAATGAGGGACAACCTATCTGAGATACTTCCCGTCCCTACTAAAATGGTGTTCTGTCACCCACCCAACCTCCACAACATCCTAGTTCATCCCTATGCCACTCACAATCCCAACCCATTGCCACGAGGATCATAGCCCTGTGGAAGGCCCAGGTGCAAAACCTGTCCCATCCGCCCACCCAGCACTTCCTATTCCAGTCCTGTCTCAGGTTTATCCTACTCCATCAGGGACTGGGCCACCTGTGAAAACAGCCATGTCATTTACAAGCTCTTCTGCAATTATTGCTTTTTATATCGGTATGACTACCAACCAGCTGTCCACCAGGATGAACGGCAAGTCTCAAACCGCGCCCAAGAGTAAAGTAGACCATCCTGTGGCACAACAAGCAGCTGAACCTAACACACTTGACTTCAATGGCTGCTTCACCACCCAAACCATCTGGATCCCTCCCTCCACCACCATCTTTTCTGAGCTGTGGAGAAGGGAGTTATCCATACAATACATTCTCCACTCCCATATTGATCCCAGCCTCAACCTATGGTAACATAATGTCCCCACACCAGCACTCAGCAGTTTCCAACCCCTCTATCCTATCATCTCCTCCCCATTCTCATATCACACCCTGTTTATTTGCAGCCCTCTACCACTGCATCAATCCATCTTCCCCTGCTCTGCTCCTTTTTTCCCCACCTTCTTGTCCCACAACCTCCTGATGCTACATGTGTCGGCAGTCTAGTTCCTGCACACTCCATCATACAGCATTCGTCTCTCTCTAGACCCATACACTACCAACCCTTCCCCTTTCCCGCCCCCTCTACATTGCTGCCTGCATCCAATGTGATAGTTGCAGTACAGCCAGAGATGCTGGATTTTTGTGTGTGTTTGTGTGTGTGTGTGTGTGTGTGTGTGTGTGTGTGTGTGTGTTTTAGTGATGAAGGCTGTGGCCACTTTTAGTTGTGTCTGTCTGCAAGTTGACAGGTCTTCTTTACAGTAAGTAGCAGTCTGTCTTTCCCTACATTATTGATATTCTTACCCTACTGTTAGTTTGTTAATGTCAATAGTCAGTTTTCCATTTTAAAAATGTATTTTTGCACAAAAAATACACTTTATAAGTACTATTACAATCTGTTTATTGGCTGACAATACGAGACCCTGATTACCAATCTATTCTGTGAAAATTGCATGTGAATAGCACCTTCCATTTCCACTATATTTGTGGTGCAAGTTTTAGGTGATTCATCCTGTATATGAGCATAATCAACAGTATAACACAGGAATTTGCTTAAATTGTTTCCAGTAACTCCCCAGAACAGTAGAAGGAGGAAATTCAATTTAGACTTAAAAGTGTGGAATCACTGCTAAGATTTTGTTTTTAATTCTTTCCGTAGCTTATTGAAAGCGGATGCGGCAGAAAATGTATCCCTCTCAGCACGAGTCAATAAGATGTGATCCAAATGTAAACTAGATTTGTGCCTAGTATTGGCTGACTGAAAACTTATAATTTTTGTGAATAATTTCACATTGTTAATAACAAATGATATGAAAGAAAATATATATTGAAAGGCCAGTGTCAGAATTCCCAGACTGCTCAACAGGGATAGACAGGAAGTTCATGAACATACACCAAATATTTCTCAAGCTGCCCATTTCACAGCCAAAAAAATCCTCTGTGAACCGGAAGAGTTACACTAGGATATAATGCTGTAAGTCATAAGAGAATGAAAATAAGCAAAGTAACCTAACTTATGTGTTGGACTATCATTTCTTGCAAATAGTGTTCTGATGGTAACTATAGAAGCATTCAGTTTTTGAAAGAGACCCTGATCATGAGCTTTCTGTGACAGCTTACCATTATTCAGACTCACTAATCTTATGCCCATTTTGCAAAATCAAAATCTCAGTTTTAGCTGAAAAACAATTAAAGATTACATAAAGCAAAGTAAGTGCCAGGCCCTGACAATTCCAGTTAGATTTTACATTAAATATACTATGAAATAGCTTCTTCCTAATACATATTTATCAATTGGAAAATAATACAGGTCATTCATGTTTACAGAGAGGGTAAGAGCTTGGACGGGCAGAAATACAGACCAGTATCACTGATGTCTATCTGTTTCAAGATTGTAGACAGACCATATTGTGAGCTTTCACATTATGACGTTCGTGGATGAAATGAGCTTTTATTGGAGAATCAGCTTGGATTCAGAATAAACCACTTGTGTGAAAACAGCTAGTTTTATTCATACACAAGGCTTGCAAAAAATAGATGCAAGCGAATAGGTAGATTTCAAAAAGGCATTTGACACTACCGTATTATTGACTAATGAACATGCTATGTTCATAGACAATAGCTTGTGAAGTGGCCAGAGTACAAGTGGTGTAAATACATAACAATTGTGTGTTGAGAACAGAGGCATAGTACAGTCTGCAGTACAGGATCTCTTCCGCAGACTAGTGAATGAAATCCATAGCTAAACTGTGTGATGCCAGATGGTAGCACTTTTCTTGGTAACTGAAACAGCTGTATATTATTTCAGAATGCAAGTGAAGTACGTACATACATACATACATACATTAATCCTTGTTCCATAGATCATGAATACGATATTTCACAATGATGTGGAACGTGTCACTGTAACATAAGTTTTCTTTACACAAAATAATAATTTTTTTTTCAGTTACTACTTCATATCTAAGAATTCATCTATTGAGTAGGAGCAGTTGCCATTCAGACATTCTTTTAATTTGCTTTTAAATGTTGATTGGCTATCTGTCAGACTTTTGATATTGTTTGGCAAATGACCAAAGATTTTTGTGGCAGCATAATTCACCCCTTCCTGTCCCAAAGTGAGATTTAATCTAGGAATTTTTCCTGGGTGGGACTGTTGGTTCGATTTGCACTTTGTCCCGTGAAGCCAATTGACAGCAGTTCCAAGGTCAACAAAGCCAAGAATGACCAGGAGATCAGTTTGCTGATTACGTGCCCCTCCATACTGCATCCAATGACACCACTGGCAAAAGATGACAGGGCAGTCGGTCAGGCTCATTTGGACCATCTAGAGCCAGAGTGCGGAACCTTAATTTTTCAATAATTAGTTTGCCTAAGGACTCCTTTTAGCTCTATGTAAAGTGCATCTTTTATCTCTCTTTCAGCCACTTAAGTAGATGGATAGTATTGAATTACAGTGATATTTCATAAATTTGTTTTCATGTAAACAGTTATTATACTTTATGAAACTGGTTTCCATTCCAGTAATCTCCTTTTGCAGTTTTTACATAATAAGAGCCCTAAACCATTCATGTGCATTGTGTTCTTCTCCTGTCTGCCCTGCATAAAGCAGCACTCTGCCCATTTGTGTCTTATCTATCCAGATTCTGGCCATCTTATTTCACTTCACCCCAATATATCCAGTCAGTAGTTCTCTATCTCTCTTTTGGTGCATATCAATCTTTATGTCTCTCTCAATGTTCTTACATTCCACAATCCAATATGGGTTTTCCTTTTGCTGTGGCTCTCATATTCATCTGGCATGCATTATGAGCCTATTAAGAAAGCATGCATTATGAGCCTATTAAGAAAGAGGAAAGACTCAAGTTACACAGATACTGGATTCCCATTATTCAATGAAATACTATTGGAAGTAGCACGAGGAGAAACACAGTGGTAATGACCAGGGGAAAGCCGTCAGATGTTGGCACAGCAAGTACTGTTTGTGACTCCAGTTCCCCACCAGCAATGGATGATGAAGCTTAGACAATGCCAGCCACTTGTGCTGACAAAATATCAGAAAAATCACAAACCAAATGACAGCTGCAGAATATGAGACAGAAGCCAGCGGGCAATACATCAACAAGTGGCCATGAAAGCCTCACTAATTTTAATTTAAAAAAATCTTTATTTGATATATTGTGTCATATTGTTATTAGTCCTGTTGCTATAAAAGCAGGTGAAAGTGATTTCTATGCATATATATTTTAAATATGTAGCCATACAGATGCATGTGTGTTTGTATGTATGAAGATGTAAGTGTAGTCTGCAACTCTGAAGAAGGATTTATCCAAACACTCAGTCATGTTTGCAACCCTATTGATGACTCAGCACCTCAACAGTTTGGTGAGTTATTACTTTTACTCCTTAAATTATTTATTTTCTACCAAGGAATTTATGAGTGAGTATAAACTTCATTTAATGAATAACTGTTTGTAATTTGTCCTAAAAAAAATTGCTACAGAGCTACTTCATTACAGTTTGCATCTAAATGATTCTGGAAAGAGACTACTTGCACAGCTAATTGCCAGAAGTATCCAGCATGACCAAAGCAGTATCCATCATATTCCAGTGACTTCTAATGTATTCTGTTGGCCTGTTTCTGCAGTAAATTCTTCTGAAACACTGAGGAAAATAAAATCTACAACTTCAAAAAATAGTAGTATTCCTCAGGCAAATATTTTTCATGTCTATAAATACTGAGTCCAATTTACACAGTAAATTATTACTTGTCTTACAGCTTTGTAACAAACACTACTACTTACAAAACAGCTAATATGACATTTCAAACTCTTACTCTAGATTATCTGTTTATTTATTTACATAATTTACACTCTCAATTGAGCACTAAAATCAAACATTATACAACAGAGTCTACAGTGAGTAAGTTTAGATCTTATCAGTCAACAATTTCTTCCTTTCACAAAACTTGTTCAATTGAAGTGATCTGGTGACTTGTTCTGCAGATATGATGTACTTTTTCAGCTGTGATGTTTTGAATGTCAATAATATGTATTTATTCTTGAACAGCAGCTTCTCTTCTCTATGTTCAATTTGATGTTGCTTCAGGAGCAAGTGAGAAATGTAGTCAAAATATGCAATCCTTCTTTTCTTCATTGTATAAACAATGGATTCACTTTCTTGGTAAACCACTGCATTGGGAAAGCGTCTCCTATGACTACTAACTTGATGTTTTTTATTGATAATTGTTTGAAGTATTCTTCTATCAACTTTCTGCAGTTTATCTGTTGTTGCTTGAGTGTTTAGTTTAAATAATGTTTCACTTGTGTATGTTGCCTCCAGTTTAACAATGGAGGAACAGTGCTGAAGTTTGGCATTTATTGAAAGAGATTGCTTTTTGTAAGCTGGCCATGCAGTTTTCTGTGCTCGTTGTAATTTTAATATTCTACTATCTATTGATGCTCTTTCTTCAGCATTCCAAGTAATAATCTCACAAAGATATTTAAATCTTTTTACCACCTTAATTTTTTGAGCATTCTGGTGCATAGTGTTATTATAGATGTTCAGATAATTCATAAAAAGTGGGTCTAGTAATGTACTTTTCAGTTTTCTTTTGAACTGATAAGTATTTCTAATTTCTTTTTTTATATGAGACAGAACCTTGTTGAATGTCTTACCACCAGAGTACATGACTCCTTTACGAAATTGTTCTTGTGTCTTGTAATGTGACTATGTATATCACATTTCAGATAAAAGTGAATTGTGTTATCAGCATAAAAAAAAAAAAACATTAAGAAGTAAATATATTAAGAAGTGAGAATGAGACTTCCAAAACCCTTAAAAAGATTTCTGCAAAATGCACAGTTATCTATTTTACACAGTATTTTTACTTCTCTCTTCTTCTTAACAAACATGATTTATTTTAGGTGCACTGTCCTGGAACATAATTCCAGACAACAACAGGGAGTGAAGATATGCAAAGTAAGCTAACACTGTTGTCTTGAGGTCAACACTCTGAGTGACATTTCTGAGGCATAAAAGGCTGGACTGACCCTCTTGATGAGTTTATCCATGTGTTGACTCCATTTTAATTTGTTATCCAGATTGGCCCCAAGGAATTTTAAACTCTGTTCTTCTTTCACTACGTCACTATTAGTGTCTGCTTCCGGTGTTAGATCATTACTGGTTGTTTGAAATTTGATTTCGTATGGATTACAGCCAGGAAATCTTACTGTAAAGATAGTTCTGGCTGCCAGATCACACTTTAGTTTGATAAGTAGAATATTTTGATCCATACAATGAATGGCTTTCTTTTTTTATCTCTGTTAGCACTTCATTTGTGAAGTCTTGTATTGCTTTTTGTATGAAGAATCCTAAATGAAAACCAGATTGGGAGCTGGTTAACAAGTTCAGCTCAGTTAAAAATACACAAAGTAAGCAGCTACTTGGATAGCAGAGTACCTGTGGAATGCACATCTTCTTTTTTTTAGGCTGGGTGGTAGTTTGAGGTACACTGATGAACACTCACCAGTTGATAAGCAGATCATGAAACCAGACTGCGTTAAGAGTAAAGAAACTTTGACTGCCAAAATTTCATCAGTCAATTGTCAAATTATTTGTAACAAAGTTCCGAGATCCACTGTTCCTTAAGGAGGTTCTCATGCTCACATTATTCTTGGTACCTACAGCTGACTGAAACCTGAAGGGGAAAGCTCTGAGATATTTAGCAAGTCATGCAACATATATTAGAGAGACAAATTAGATACCTTAGGAGGGGGAGTGTTCATTGCAGTTGACAAAAATATTGTCTCTACTGAGGTCAAAGTAGAGAGTGACAGTGAAGTCATCTGGTTACATGTAACAGGTCTTGGTGAAACCATGTTAATTGTTGGATGGTTTTAGCAGCCACATGATTCTGCTGGGATAGATCAAGACACATTCAAAGAAAGCCTATGATCACTAGTGAGTAAATACCTGGATCATGTAATACTAGTTGAAGGTGGCTTTAATGTACTGAGGATAGACCAAGAAGTCTATGGATTCATTGCAGGGGTTACAGATAGACACTTTTCTGAAAACTGTCTTCAGCAGCTAGTTTGGCAGCCCACAAACAATAGAAATATCTTAGGCCTTGTAGCCATACACAGGCCAGACTTTATAGATGGCATCAGCATAGAGATGGGGATTAAAGATCATGATGTCGTCATAATGATTATCGTTACGAAAGTTAATAAATCAGCCAAGAAGGCTACAAGAGTGTTTCTGCTAGAAAGAGCAGATAAGCAGTTGTCAGCACTCCACTTAGACAATGAATTGGGATCATTTAGCTCCAGTATGATTGACATAAAGGAATTATCGACAAAGGTTAAACAAATTGTAAATCATACTCTGGACAAGTATGTGCCTAGTAAGTGGATTGAGGATGGAAAAGACACATTGTGGTTTAACAATGAAATTCAAATTGCTGTGGGAGCAAAGGCTGTAGCTCTCTTGGTTCAAAAGAGAATGCAAAAATAACAACAGGCAGAAGGTAGTAGAGATTTGTGCACCTGTGAAAAAATATATGTGCAAAGCTTACCACAGCTACCATCATCTTACCTTAGCAAAAGATCTGGCAGAGAACCTAAGAAATTCTGGTCCTTCACTCATTGACCAGACAGCAAAACATAAGTCAAAGTTTTAAATTTCATGTTTAACAATTGTTCACTCAGAAGAATTGTACAAATGTAGTGTCATTTAACCATTGCACACAGTCACGTATGGGCAACATAGTAACAAGAATTCCTGGCATAGGGAAACAACTGAAAGATTTGAAAACTAATAAGTTGCCAGGTCTAGATGTAATCCCAGCTTGGTTTTACAAAGAGTACTCTACATCACTGGTCCCTTATTTAGCTTGCATTAGCACAAATCTTTCACCCAACATAAAGGCCCAAGTGACTGGAAAAGAATGCATGTGACTCTTGTATATAAAAAGGGTAAAAGAATAGGCCTGCAAAATTACAGACCCATATCCTTAACATCAGTTTGCTGCAGAATTCTAGAACATATTCTGAGTTTGAATATAATAAATTTCCTAGAGATGAAAAAGCTTACAGCCACAAATCAGCATGGTTTTAGAAAACATCTCTTGTGCAGAACTCAGCATACCCTTTTCTCACATGATATATTGTGAGCTATGAATGAAGGGCAGCAGGCATATTTCATATTTCTAGATTACTGAGAAGCATTTGGCAAGTTGCCACACTGCACACTGTTAACAAAAGTATGAGCATACCTGTGAGTGGCTCAAAGACTTTTTAAATTATAGAACCCAGTATGTTGTCCTCTACAGTCAGTGTTCCTCAGAGACATGGGTATTGTCAGCAGTGCCCCAAGGAACTATGTTAGATCTGCAATTTTTTCTATGACATTATTGATCTTGCAGACAGGATGGGCAACAATCTGCAATCATACTTCAACTAGTATTACATGATCCAGGTATTTACTCACTAGTGATCATAGGCTTTCTTTTGATGTAGTGTATGGGGTATGGGAAGCTGTCAAAGCTAATGTGAATTAGTACAGAAAACAAACCCATAACATTCAGATACAGTATTAACAGTGTCCTGCTTGAAACATTCACTGCGTTTAACTATCTGTGCATAATGCTGCAAAGCAAAATGAGATGGATAAGCATGTGACAACTGTGGTAGGGAAGGTGATTGGTCGACTTTGGTTTATCGGAAAAATTTTAGGAAAGTGTGGTTCATCTATAAAGGATACTTCATCTAGGACATTAGTGCAACCTATTCTTGATTACTGCTTGATCCACACCAGATTGGATTAAAGGAAAACATCAAAGCATTTCAAAGGTGGACTGATAGATTTGTTACCAGTAGCTTTGAACAACATCCAAAGGTTTGGGGACTGAAATGGGAATCCCTGGAGCAAAGGTAATGTTCTTTTTAAGGAACATTATCGACATTTGAAGCTGACTGTGGAACAAATCTACTGCCACCAACGAACATTTTGCGCAAGGATCACATAGATAAGATATGGCAAATTAGGGCTCATGTGGAGGCATACAGACAGTCATTTTTTCCTCATTCTAATTGTGAGAGAAACAGGAATGGAAATAACTAGTAGTGGTACAGGGTACCTCCACCATGCACCGTATGCTGTCTTGTGGAGCATGTATGTAAACGTAAATGAGTCAGTATTCTACCGCAGTCCAGTTTCTCAAAAGCTTTTGAAAAGAATGGAAGGAGTGACAAAAGAGTGTAACTAGAGAAGTTTGTTTACCTCCAGTTTTGTAGATGGGAGTTACTGTAGCAAGTTTAAGTTTGTCAGCAAATATGCCTTGAATCATAATTAATTACAAAGATAGTGTAGGATAATCCTTTAAAGAAAGCACAAGATTTTAGCCAGCAGAATTACTCCTTTTTAGAGACTTGATGTATTCTGTAATCTCCTGACGGGTTGTAATTTTGAAAGTAACATCTGTTGGTGGTGCATACATTGTCTGCACAAGTAAATCTAATGCACCTGTATTTGGTTGTTTATTACTGGATGCAGTGTTTGAAGCCACTGGGAGAGAGCAGTCATTGAATTTCTATAAACCTATTTTCTACAGAACTTTTAACCCCCTTCACCTTCTCACTATTGAATAATTTTCAAAAATTAAAATGTTTTTCCCAACCTCACATCTACAATGATTGTGTTGGAATCAATTTTATTTATTTTTAATAAGTCTGAAGATGAGAGGAGAGGGGTTAGCACATAACCACTCTAGTAGTGGTGAAAATAATTATTTAACTTATCTTTCTTGTCAATGCCCATCATAGTTTCTTCTATCACTGGCACAGAAGTCTTGAGACATATTCTTCTGCTATGTGGAAGAAAGAGGTTTTAAGGTGTTTGCATCTGATACATTAAAGTCAATAACAAGATGTTGTTGTCATTTGTATTCACTTTTAAACATTTTTATTCCACATTTGGAAATACTTTCAGTCAAACATAACTGTTACTTACACTAATGACACATCATTCAGTGCTTCTAGCAACAACCATGTTCAGCTTGCAATTCACAACTCGCAAGTTACTCGCTAAGAAGAACAAATATATTACATAACAAAGGGGTCTTTTAGATTAGATTAGATTTACTTTCATTCCAATTGATCCGTAGTGAGGAGGTCCTCCAGGATGTGGAACATGTCAGAAAAACAACAATACATGACAAATATTTAAACTAAAACAAATAAGCTAATGTACCATTCCACAGGTCCCAAGTGGAATGATCATCATTTTTTAATGAACACTAAGAGTCATTTTACAAATACTATTGCACTGAATTTAAAATAAAAAAGTTTTTTATTTATTTATAAGGTAAGAAACATGTAATACAACTACTGTAATACTTATTTACAATGAACACATTACTGCACTGAAATGGTGCAGAAGTTAGATTATACTTACACACACACACACACACACACACACACACACACACAAATTTTCAGTGAACACATTACTGCACTGAAATTGTGCAGAAGATATGTTGTACTTATATACAAATCAGTTGGTTTTCCTCAGAAATTCATCAATGGAGTAGAAGGAGTTGGCCACCAATAAATCCTTTAGGCTTCTCTTAAACTGAATTTCATTGGTTGTTAAGCTTTTTATGGCTGCTGGCAAGTTATTGAAAATGTGTGTTCCTGAATAATGCACACCTTTTTGTACAAGACTAAGTGACTTTAAATCCTTGTGAAGATTATTCTTATTTCTAGTATTGATTCCATGAATTGAGCGATTGGTTTGAAAAAGTGATATATTTTTAATGACAAATTTCATTAAGGAATAAATATATTGGGAAGCAGTAGTTAGTATCCCTAGTTCCCTAAACAGGCTTCTGCAGGATGTTCTTGAGTTCACACCACATATAATTCTTACTGCACGTTTTTGTGCCCGGAAAACTTTAGCTTGGCTTGATGAATTACCCCAGAAAATAATCCCATATGACATTATGGAATGAAAGTAAGCATAGTATGCCAGCTTTTTCATTTTTATATCCCCTATGTCTGACAAAATTCGCATTGCAAACAGAGATTTGTTAAGACGCTTCAGCAGTTCTGTGGTGTGCTCCTCCCAGTTGAATTTATTATCAAGCTGTAATCCCAAGAATTTAACACCGTCCACTTCTTCTATCTTCTTGTCATCATATGTTAGACATATACTCTTGGGACACCCCTTACAAGTTCTGAACTGCATGTAGTGTGTTTTTTCAAAGTTTAGTGACAAAGAATTGGCTAGGAACCAGTGATTAATGTCTACAAATATTTTATTGGCTGATCTTTCTAAGACTACACTTGATTTGCTATTTATTGCAATGTTTGTATCATCAGCAAACAAAACAAACTTGGCATCTGGTAATGTTACTGATGAAAGGTCATTGATATACACAAGAAAAAGTAAGGGCCCCAAAATGGAACCTTGTGGGACCCCACATGTAATTAGTTCCCAGTTGGATGATGCCTGATAGCTTGATACATGTCTCTTTCCTAATAACACCCTTTGTTTCCTGCCAGAGATATAAGATTTGAACCATTTTGCAGCATTTCCTGTTACACTATAATATTCTAGTTTACTTAAAAGGATATTGTGATTTACACAGTCAAATGCCTTTGACAGATCACAAAATATACCAGTTGCCTGCAATTTTTTGTCTAATGAATTAAGTACATTTTCACTGTAATTGTAGATAGCCTTCTCAATATCAGAACCTTTTAGAAATCCAAACTGTGACTTTGACAGTATGTTATTTGAGATAAGATGGTTATAAAGACGACTGTACATTACTTTTTCGAAAATTTTTGAGAATGCTGGCAACAGTGAAATTGGACGGAAATTTGATGCTATTTCTTTATCTCCCTTCTTAAACAGTGGCTTAACTTCAGCATATTTCAGCCATTCGGGAAATATTCCACTGATAAACGACTGGTTACACAGATAGCTTAATATGTTACTTAGCTCAGAATCACATTCTTTAATTAACTTTGTTGATATTTCATCATACCCACTAGATGTTTTTGATTTTAAAGATTTTATGATGGACATTATTTCTGTTGGGGTAGTGAGGGTCAAATTCATATTATGGAAGTTACTTGAAATGTCTGGTCTAAGGTAATCCATAGCAGCATCTACCGAACCTGACAACCCCATCTTTTCAGTAACAGTTATAAAATGTTTGTTAAAAAGTTCTGCAACACTATACACATCTGTCACCAATGCATCATTTACTCTTAATGCTATTTGTTCCTCTTCATGTCTGGTTCTACCGGTCTCCTCCTTCACTATATCCCATATTGTCTTTATTTTGTTATCTGATATGACTATCTTTTCCTTGTAATATATTTGCTTTGACATCCGTATTACAGTCTTTAATATTTTGCAGTATTTCTTATAACGTGCTATAGCATCAACATTGGAAATGTTTCGGATTGACAGATACAGTTTTCTTTTTGTTTTACAAGATTCCCCTATTCCTCGAGTAATCCATGGCTTCTTTGTAGACTTTGCTCTAACCTTGGTAAGTTTTGGGGGAAAGCAGTGTTCAAATAAGGTAAGCACTTTATTAGCAAAAATGTTATATTTTTCATTCATGCCATGAGCACTGTAAACATCAGTCCAGTGAATGTCTCTGAGGAGTGTCCTAAAATAATCAATTTTTGGCTTACTGATTACCCTCTTGAGCTCAGATTTAACAGATTTTATATCTTGTTCAGTATTAACATTTAACAGAAGGAACTGCATGTCATGGTCTGAGAGGCCATTGACTATTGGTTTTGTAATATAATTTTGTTCATTTGACTTTTCTATAAAGATATTATCAATGGCTGTTTGTGAGCAAGTGGTTATCCTAGTGGGGAACTTTACTGTGGGAATTAAGTTGAATGATAGTGTTACTAACTCAAATAGGTTCTTATTGGGAGAGTCTTTAAGGAAATCTACATTGAAATCACCAGCAACCACTATTTCTTTGTTTTTGGTTGTTAAATGGGCCAGTACAGCTTCAAGGTGGTTTACAAACAGATTAAAGTTACCTGCAGGTGCTCGATATACACTTAATATTATGAAAGATTTTTTGTGAAATTCTAATTCTGTTGCACATGCTTCCATATGCTGTTCTAGGCAAAATTTATGAATGTCTATGTTCTTAAATTTATGACAGTTCCTGATGAATGTGGCAACTCCTCCTTTCTCCATTTCTGATCTACAATAGTGAGATGCTAACCTAAACCCTGTAACACTTAAAAGTTCTATACCAGTGGTCACATGATGTTCAGAGAGGCAGATTATGTCAGCTGGGTTTGAAGACTCTAATTCATCTATGCAGATAGTTAATTCATTAATTTTATTTCTCAGTCCTCGAATATTTTGATGCAATAAAGATAGCTGACATTTCACATTGACTGACTTAAAATTGGATGGAGTTAAAATATCTGCTGACAGTTGAAAATTCTTAACCAATGGCTGTTTATGTTGATGTAATAAGCTGGAATTATGTTTTTTGATTTCTTTCTCAAACTGAAGGTTTGTCTCAGTTCTAACCTCTCTTAAAATTTGTTTTCTTTCTGTCCTCCCTACCCTAAAAAAGGGTCTTTTCTGAATCCTATAACCACTGGTATTTTACCACTCATGACAGTGCCTCCCCCCTTTAACTTTCCTGCTATTTCCCCAGCCAATTTACCCTTCCCCTTCCTGTTGAGGTGAAGGCCATGCCTAGTATAATCCCACCTACTGACAGAATCAACATGAACCACACCAATGTGTGACCCCGCACCCGACATGAGCAGCCGTTCCAGCTCCAAATTAACTCTCTTGACAGAAGAGTTCAAATGAGGTCGGTCATGGCGCCCAAGAACAGATACAAACTCAACACTGGTATGCCTCGATGCTGATGCAATCTTCGCCAGGTCACACTCTATGCTGTACCCAAGATCTCTGTCAATACTGTTACCTGCCCCACCCACTATAACCACGGTGTCTTCCTTAGTGAAATCTTTGCAAAGTGATCCTAAATCCTCTGTCACCTGCTCCAGACCAGCACTAGGTTTAAAAAAATTGGTGACCTGGTATTCTGACAAATTACTTGCATGTTAACAATTCTTACCAATGCTGTGTTGATAGTTAATACTTAACAGTCCTAATGTTAGTAACTTTGGATGTAATTACAATTTTCAAATGGATCAGAAGTATAAAAAATAATTATATCACATTAATAACATTTATCTTAAACCCATCATTTGAACACAATTCTTTCTTATATCTGAAAATTAATAAAATAATGTTTCACTGTCTGTTTGCTCAAAAGCTAAAGTTTATTTGAGTTCAGAAAAATGTATGTGTATTTTGTGGTCTGATTGTCTTGTGTATCAGATGCTCTAAGTATTTGTACGTATAAAGTACTTCGATTGTATACTTCTATCAACAAGTATAAAACATAATAAAAATGAGATCATTAATCAGTTCCATTACATGCTCAATTCCATTTAGATAACTAATTTTGTTTGTCAAGTTTCTAGTACCAACAGTTTACATTTCACAAGCAAGTGTCATAAAGCAGTGAGAGATAGTTTCAATCAGATTATGCCGGCTTAACTGCAGGAACATTATTTGTGGGGATTTAAATGTCGATTTTCTGTGACATAGTACTAATCAAGCACACCAACAGTTTGTTGACATCCAGGTTTGGATTATTGTTGTAGGATAGAAGAGTATACTGAAACAGACACTAGCAACTTGCCTTTAATGATTTAAATGTAAAAAATCAAAAGCTAATGGCTTATCTGAACCCAATGGTTTAATTTTGTCAATAAAATATTTCCTCATTGATTTAAGTATGCTGTTGAAACAACCCTCAACAAAACTTGAGATAAGAAAATAACCAATAACTAGAGGCACACTCCTATAGGTCTTTTCAAAATTACTATTATTATTTAAATTGGTCGATGATAGAATAGTACCCCCTAGCTCATTTTTCTCAGTCAGTCTTACTAACTGCCTCATGACTTGGCTTTTGTAAAGCATTCTCTGTAGAAAGTCTTACAAGACCACTCAAATAAAGTCTTAGCCAGTGGTATAGCAATAGGGGGGGGGGGGGGGGGGGGCTGTCATGGTGGTCTATCATGCCCCAGATGCCACTTGCAGAAGGGCACCAAATGGTCTCCAAGACAAACAATATATTCCGGAAAATATATTATTATTAGAGTAAATTCTGTGTCTTTTGTTACTATATGTGTTTCTGGAGGACCAGTAAAACAGTGTCATACCCCTGGGTGCCAAGCGAAGGGGGAGGGGGGGGGGGGCACTAATAAAGTATTGTGCCCGGGTGCTGATGGGGGAGGGGTGGGTGGGGGGTAATAAAGTGTTGAGCTCCAGGTGCCATTTATGCTCGCTATGCCACAGGTCTAAGCAGAGGTAAATAATAAAAATTATAATGCTGTTTTATATTGTGACCTCACCAAAGCCTTTATTGTGTGGAACACAAACTTTTTCTTGGTGAATGTAAGTCTTATGGCATTAATGGCATTCCCATTTTCATGGACAGAGAAGTTCTCATTGATGGATTGAGTCCCAGGCATGGAACTAACCTCAAAGTGGAGAAAAATAACGTGGGACTACCATAAGGATCAATAGTGAGTCCACTCTTGTTCTTACTTTATGTATATGATCTTCCACTGACATTAAACAAGGTTCAGGAACTGTAATATTTGCTAATGACAAACATGTACTAATCAAGGCTCCAAACTCAACCATACTAGGCATAGCTCAGATGGGTAGCTGAGCAGACCTACAACTTGCACACAGCAAATAATTTAAGTCTTAATTTCATAAAGACCTGTGCTATGTAATTTCAAAAAAGCAAAGATTATCTGTTGACTTCAATGACCATATATTAAATTAATCACTCTAACTAAAATACTTTGGGTCTATCTAGATGTGTTGTTATTGTTGTTGGTGGTGGTGGTGGTCTTCAATCTGAAGAGTGGTTTG
Organism: Schistocerca americana; assembly: GCF_021461395.2. Classification (NCBI taxonomy): domain Eukaryota; kingdom Metazoa; phylum Arthropoda; class Insecta; order Orthoptera; family Acrididae; genus Schistocerca; species Schistocerca americana. Next base: position 151,819,665 of record NC_060126.1, on the reverse strand, counting down.
ATGCAGTTCTCCACACTAGCCTACCCTCTGCAAGGGTCTTCATTTCTGAATAACTGCTACATCCATTCGAACCTTGTGATGTTACATATCACTCTGGAAGAGTGATGGATATCATAATGTATTCCTTATCCACAAATGATACAAATGAAAGAATGATAAAACAAAATATTATTTAAGAGACAACAAGTATTTCATGGATTTATTGTTTTATGTGCATGTGGAGAAACAGGTGAAGGGAAGATGTGTCTGTATGGTCACAGTGCCGATTTCTTCACAGTTCTCTGACATATGCCAAGTGAAATGCCTGTCTCCTGGCTCAATCAATGCACCTTATTTTTCCTTGGAGAGTTCTCCAAGCATCTTCAAACATTGTCAATAACTTCTGCATTCAGTTATGGTCTATGCTAACAACTATCACTGTTTAGTACACCAGCTGTCTCCAGTGTCCTTACAATCAATAAAAATGTTACCTTTGTTACAACAACATGCACACTGAATTTTGTCCAGGGTGCCTGTTGTTTTGTAACCATTGAATTTGTCTTCCAATACGTTTTCTAAAACCCGCTCTTAAAGCATGTACCGCATGTTTCTACCAGCTAAGGACTCCAAATGAATCATTAATTTGCTTGTTATTGTCATGCATCCTGAACTACACACTCACAGACTTCACAAACCACAACCGACATGGATATGAATGAATAAAAGCAGGCTAAAGAATCACAGCATTATACTGGACAAAGGCCTAATGTGCAGAAACAACCACCACTATGACAATAACACACAGTACTTCTGATTCTCCCAGAGCTACTGCAATCATTAAAACAACTTTCCTGTTTCTACAAGCTTTCAGAAAGAAATTATGGCCCACTGAAGTAGTTCAGGTTTATATGGATCACAGTCTACAAGATCAGCTGCTGTACCTATGAGGTCTTCTTTAACAGATATACAAGGTGCAACAATAAGGTAACGAGACTGATTTTCTTTGCAAGATGTGGAAATGCTGCAGGCTTGTGTAGGCACAATATCTTTGACCTTGGTCTATAAGCTGCTTCTAGTCCAAGCAGCACATTGATGCAACTACTCAGTCATGAGTTGTGCTCTAATAAGTTAACACGTGTTTGTGTCTCTCGTCACGGAAATGGAACCGCATAATATTGTGCAACGGCATGCCATTTCTTTCTGCATTAAATTGGATGAAAATGCGACAGCAACTTACAGTAAGCTTCAGAAGGCTTTTGGAGAGAAGTTTATGTCAAGAACTCAAGTTTTTAGTTGGCATAAAATGTTTAGTGAAGGCAGAACGAATGTTGAAGATGAAGATTGCAGCAGACGACCATCAACCTCACAGACGGATGTCAACTTGGCCAGGGTGCATGAACTCGTATGATCTGATCAAAGATTGTGCATGAAAATGATAGCAGAAGAACTGAATATCAATTGAGAAATGGTTCATCTAAAAATAACTGAAAATTTTGGTATGAGAAAGATTTGTGCAAAAATGGTACCCAAAAATCTCACACCACAACAGCAAGAAACATGGATAAATGTGGCAGCTGATCTGTTAGAGCAAATGGAAATAAATCCAGAACTGTTGAGCTGTGTTATCACTGGTGATGAAATTTAGTTTTTTCAGTATGATCCAGAGACAAAACCCCAAAGTTCGCAATGGTGTTCAAAGGTTTCACCCAGACCAAACAAAGCTCACATGTCAAAGTAAAAAGTGAAATGCATGCTTGTGTGCTTCTTTGATTCCAATGGAATTGTTCATAAAGAATGGGTGCTTCCTGGACAAACCGTTAACCAATATTACTACAAAGAAATTTTAGAAAGATTTCGTAAAAGAGTTCTTCGTGTCTGTGCCAAAATTGCTGATAATTGGATTCTGCATCACAATAATGTGCCATCCCATGCTGCTCTTTCAGTACAGCAATTTTTAACCTCAAAACAAATATCAGTACTACCACATCCACCTTATTCACCACATATCACTCCGCGCAAATTTTTTCTATTTCCAAGAGTCAAAAGGGCTGTCAAGGGACACCATTTTCAAACAACACAAGACATCCAAAAAGCTGTGACAAGGGTCTTGGAGGATATTACAGAAGATGAGTTCAACAAATGTTACCATCAATGGCAGAAGCGATGGAAAAAGTGTGTGCTATCAGAAGGGAACTACTTTGAAAGAGACAACACTAAACTTGACTAAAATGGTGAGCAACATTTTTTTTCACATCAGTCTCATTACTTTATTGTCACACCTCATATAGCAGCTGAGAAGCATGAAGGGTAATGTTTTCACCCTATGAAAAGAGTCATGTATCTTAATGATGCCTACAATTGTCAGTGCAGTCATTCCACAAGTCCATTTCCCGCAGGATGGTAAGCTGTAGTGTGGATACATTTTGTGGCTAACACAGTGGTGAGTGCTTGAAACAAATATGACTTAAACTGGTGGCCTGGATCTGTGGTGATACAAAGAGGCACACCAAAATGGGCAATCCATCCTTGAAAGAACGTGGTTGCCACTGTTTCAGAATTTATGTTATTCATAGGGAAGGCTTCTGGCCAAAGCAAAAAGTAATTGATCGCCATAAGGCAGTAAGTGAAACCTTCAGATGGTGGTAACAGTCTGATTATGTTTAAATGGATGTACTTGAATCATTGATTAGGTGCAGCAAACATGCTACATTGTGCTTTGACTGTCGAGTGATTTTATTCCTCTGGCAAAGAAATGCACTTTGCACAAACAGCTTGCAATCCTTGTTAATACTCAGCCACACAAAAGTGCACTTCACAAGATTTATCATGCTTTGGGCCCCTGAAAAGGCCAAGTTATGCAAGGATGCCATGGGTTGATGTTAAAACTGCAGGAGAACAAATGGTCATGTCTTCACTGTTGGGACATCATATTACATCTGTATGTTCCCCAATGTTACTGGGATGTGTTGGTGGTCCAGGATGGTTCATTGCTCCAGTAGTGCACATAGTTATGGTTAAAGATGTTGTGACTGTACAAGAGCTTCATAGTTGATCGTGTTTGTGAGCATTTCAACGTAAGAGAGAGCATCCACTGGAATATTCAACTCACCTACACACATTCATAGATAACATGCATCATGAATTGGCTCGTGTAACTTAGGTGGTGTAACTGGTAAGATGATGCCTTCTCAGGCTTCTGATGAAGCAAATATCACTGGTTTGCCATTGGTAATCAAAGTATTCTGCTGCCCCTTGAGCATATGGCAAAACGCTTTTATGGCAGCATACAGTGCATAAAACTTATGATCATATCTTGACCAGCCCTGCTATGCTGGTGGAAGCTTTTGCCTGAAAAATGCAAGAGGTTTTGAGCACTGCTCTATTTGTTGCTGTAGTACAGGGCCTATCACTGTTGCTGATGTATCTCCCATCACAGCAAGGGGGGCCTGAGTGATTGGGTGCACTAACATTGTAGCTTCAGGCAATGATGGTTCTCACTTTTGCAAAAGCTGCTTCAGTCTTGATGGTCCACAAGACTTCTTCCTTCAGTTTTGGAACACCAGTCAACATGTCATTTAATGAACCTGTCAATTATGTGTCATTATGTATGAAATGACAGTACAAATTTATAATGCCAAGCAATTGTTGCAGTTCCTGGACAGTAGCCAGCTGTGGGTATTAGCATATGGCTTCCACTTTCTATTGTACCAGCCAAGTTCCTTGGACATCAATGGTGTATCCAAGGAATAGCACTTCTATCACTCCAAATATGCACTTTGAAGAGAGTGTGAATGGAAACAGTTGAATATTTGGCACAAATTCTCTATGTGCTCTGATTCTGAAGCAGATATCACCAAAGTATCATCAATAAACTTTTAACAGAAATCAAGGACACGTGTTATTTCATCCATGAAATGTTGGAACATTTGTGCAACATTGCATAGTCCAAACTGTATTCTCATAAACCCAAAGAGGCCAAATGGAGTAATAATGGCAGTTTATCTATATCTTTGGGTGTGACAGGTATCTGTTGATATGCACACACTAAATCAGTGGTAAAAAAGATACATTTTCCATGTATGTTGTGTGTGAATTCCATAATTTGTGGCACTGAATACCTATATGGGACTGTCCTCGCACTGAGATGTCAATAGTCACTGCACAGACTCCAACCATTGTTATTTGATATGGCACATAATGGTGTCACCCAGCTATTACCTGAAGGTCAGGAAATTTCTTGTGCCAACATACACAAAAATTCTTGCTTCGCTACTATTAACTTCTCAGGTGTCAATTGACGAGGCTACTTGTAGATCAGAGGTCCTGGGGTAGTGAGTATATTGTGCAATGTAGTATGTTGTACAAGTATTAGGCTGTAGGATGGGTGTACATTACTTAAGTTGTGGAAACTGCTTGAGAAGCTCTACATACTACAGTTGATCTGTAGTAGTACATACAGTAATACTAGTGACACAGCATAATCTTCTATGGCTGGTTAAACTGGTAGTAGTTTCAAGGAGACTGTGATATCAGAGGTTTGGTAGAAGGCTATAAAATGACAGTACACTGGCACTGAGAATGTGGTGTTCCACATATGCCACTATGAAATGCCACTTGAACTTACATAATAGGCCTATATTGAGAAACAATGCCACAAAACTGTATGTTTGAATCAAAGATCTGTTGGTGGCAAAAAGGCATCAGCTGTCATGGTTGTGACAAGGCAGACAAGCAGCTGGATATACCAACACCTCTGCTTCTGTGTCTACCAAGAACTGCTGCTTCATGTATCGCTCTATGATAAATAAGCAAAAGCTTCCATTAGAAGAACCAGTCGCCGTCATCAAACTGACTCCCTGTTGCATTTCACATCTCACATGGGAGGGTTACATTTTCATGATTTCAAACCAAACTTCTTATGGCACCAACAGATTTTTGTTGTCGTTGGGTGTTCTGCGTGTCGACAAGGACACAATGTTTGTAAGGCGGGAACTTGTGCCATAAGCTTGGTGATTTCTGCTTGTGTAGATGTGAGGGCCAATACAGGATGTTGCCCATCCGTAGGCCTACAGCTGCCTGTGGTAGGATACATCTCTGAAATGCGGTCCACAGTGTGAGTGAGTGAGTCTAAATCACTGGTGCACACTTTTAATATTTTCTGCTCGTCAGGTCATAGACACAACATCCCATATATATTGTCATTGGTGGCATTTCCTGCGACCATCCAAATGTGACAAAGCAACTGTGAAGTCAAGCAATCTCCTAACTCCTCTGTAGACAATTATTTCTTGTATTGTGATGGGCACATGATTAGTCGATCATTGTGTACCAATCAGGGCTTGGCAGCACAGCCAGAAAGGCTGACACCTCTGCAGCCATGTCCTCATTCAGCTGTGACAACATAGCTATGCTTAATCTCATCCACTGTTACCTGTACCAACACAAACTGCACAAACCATAAAATAGGTCTTTGCTGGTGGTATGGTGAGGGTTTAAATGATTACCTGCTGACTACTGTACCTATAGGCATTTCAGTCATAGGTGGTGTGTCCTTCATGGGGATAAGAGACATTCAGCATGATAGGGCTGATGCAGTTGTTTCACATATGTCAGGCAGTCGAAACAGTGTGGCTGCTTCTGATCATGTTGTGTATTCTGATCACACTGAGGTTACATATGTTATATATCTACACTATACTAGGATGGTAGTGCTGATAAAGTAATGTATTTCAGATAGCCTAAAACATTTATTATGTAATACCAAGGAACAACTAGCTACTACAAAAGCAAAAAGTAAACATGTATCATGAAACTTATCATGTAAATACTTTGAAGACTGGTGTTGTCACTAAAATCATCATTGCAATTCTCAATCAACACACAGTCATTTTTCCTACCCAATTTTGATTCCACAAGGAACTGTTGTACACATCAACTGTAGACTATTATAAGGAAGGACAGGAAGACAGCAGTCAGTCACAGTCCCATTGGTTTTTCGTTATTCTTGCATATGCACACTTCAGCTATAAGTAACCATCTTCAGTGCATCTGAATGGGTTATAATCCAACAAACTTGCAGTAGTATATGTCGCCATATGACGTTAATGGTGCGTGCCACACTAGTAACATGTGTGGTGACATGTACTGCTGCAAGTTTTTTGGATTATAACTCATTCAAATACATTGAAGATGGCTGTTTATAACTGAAATCTGGATATTCAAGAATAATAAAAACCAATGGGATTGCTACTGACTGCTGTGTTCCTATCCTTCCTTATAATTAACAATATTAGGAAGAGGACAAACTGCTACTCACCATGAAGATGATCCACTGAGTCCCAGACAGGCAAAAATACTGTTGCACATTATAGCTTTTGGCCAAAGCCTTATTCAGCAAACACACACACACAGACACACACACACACACACACACACACACACACACACACACACACACACACACACAAAAACAAGCAAGCACACCTCACGCACACATGACCGCTACCACTGGCAGCTCCAACTATGCTTGCTTGTGTGAATGTGTGTGTTTCCTTTGCTGAAGAATGCTTTGGCTGAAAGCTATAATGTGTAACAGTCTATTCAGTGTGCCTGTCTGCAGCTCAGCAGGTCATCTTTTTACTGTGTAGCAGTCTATCTTTTCAGTAATATAGTTGATATTTCAAACTGGAGTTTCCTTTCTTATAATAATTTTTTTTCTGTGGTCTTCGTATGGTTGTTTTTTTTTTTTTTTTAATGGTCTTCATATGGTGTGTTGGTATTGCTCCATAAGCTGTCCCCTGCAACAAATCTTGATAGTTTCACCTTTATTGGACTTTGTAAAATGTTGTCGTATCATTATGGGTGTCAATCCACAGTGGAGTATGCTATGTTGGAATTTTACTGGCATTGTAAATGGTAGTCAGAATTCCATAAGGACTGGGTCACTGACCATCAGGGCCTAGTCTCCATTGTGTTATTTATATGCTCAGAAGAGACATGTTACAAATCATATGTTGACTTTATTATTTGAGACTTGCTCAGAAATATTCACCCAGTAAGGAAGTGTGCACACAGGCCTTACAGCATTCAGACCCTTCTTGCAGTGAGGTACTTAAAATAGCTCCAGCTTTCAAATTCACACAGGAAACTGAAAGCCAGTGGAAGGCTCAGTCCATAGTGTCTGCCATCACCACCAGTGTGATGGTCATCGGTTCCCATAAGCACAATATGAAATCCAACATGCACTGAGGCCACTCCAGTAAAGGTGCATGGTGCAAAGTGCAGCCATTATCTACTCAGGTATATGCCCCCACAATCCCCTCTGGCCACTGCTGTATGTTTTTCCCAATGTGTGTCCCAAGCAGCAATCAATTAGTGACAGCATAGTGAGGAGGAGCAGGCCAGATAGTATTTTACTTTAAACTACATTGATACTTCACAACAATAACAAGACAATGACATGGTTATGTTATTGTGGCTCCTCAAATGGAAGAAGAAGAACAAGAAGAAGAAGAAGAAGAAGAAGAAGAAGAAGAATAACAGTATTTTCGCTGCATGTGACAGTGATGGGTGTTACAGCATTTTAATTAAACAATTGCTTTCTGAATGACGACACAATTCAGACTCTATTTTAGAAAAAATGTCAGATAGTTTGCACGTGTTTTGCATCTTATAGAAAGTGGTATACAAATAAAATCATACAACCAGTTAGTGCAACCCATCAGTGACATTAAAAAATTCGCAATGACACTAACTTTTTTCTCAATTCCACAAATATTTGGTTAAAATTATTTAAAACAAAATTTTTCTCATTTTCACAGCTGTAATGGTATACCCGCTCATACTGACTTTACATAGCATGAGAGTTCATGTAATTCCTCATTTCTTATTAAGAGTAAATGTTTTCAAACAATAATTGAAACATTTCCTCTTACATGTTCTCGTATTTCTCCTTTGAAGTGAAGACAGTGACATGTTTGGAAGACAAGTATTTATTGACACACTTGCATATTATCTGGATGTTGACTTTGGCATAATACTAAATTTCTGGGACAAAAGTCCTTGCTACCTCCCCTAAAATTGGTAAGTTCACAGCAATGGAGAAACAAAGAATATAATCAAGCAGTACTTACTAAAAATGCTAGCTGCTTACAACATTTAGTAAGTTAGTAAAAAATTATTTTTTATTAAAAATAAACATATAACATTCCTAATATCTTCGGTCTGAGACTTCTCATTTTCCAGCTGCATGTCCATCACCAAACTGCATTTTTTTTTTTTTTTTTTTTTTTTTTTTTTTTTTTTTTTTTTTTTTTTTTTTTTTTTTTTTTTTTTTTTTTTCAAATCTGCTGAAATAGTGGGGTAACATGTCCTCACAGTTACATCCATATGTATAGGATTAAAACCATGTCATCTTCCTTCCCAGTTGCCTCCAGGTATTTTATTTTGCTTTCTTCAAATGCTTTTTCCCTTTCAATCTGCTACATTTTATCCTCAGAACTCGTTGTCTTCCTTTTACATGGGATGAGGATCTTGATTCATCTGCATGGAAGTTGTGTGTCCTTCTACTGGAGCTTTATTCCCTTTCAACTCAGACTTTTCCAGATTAAGAGATTCAACATCTGTATTGCCTCAGAAATCAATCACCAGGTCTGAAACCATACAGTCAATCTTTACTTCTGACTGAGACAGAGAAATATTCGAAACAGATCTGAACAAAACATATCTTGTTGTAACTTGTTACATATTTCAATAACAGGTGAAATTTATTATTTGGGCTGGCAAAGAAGCAAAAATTATTGACAGGTGAAAACAGCATGCTTAACATCAACAAATTTACTTACTGTGTTTCAGGAAAGCTAAGTGATCATGCAGGACACATATCTTTGGCTTTACAGAGGCATTTGAGCCTGTTCCAAGGCTTCTTTCCTGTTTATTTCATTGATATGAATCTCAAATGTTTCTCCATCTATTGTTGCACATTTTGTCTGAAATACCATGCAAATACAAGTTTCTTAAAAATAAAAGTTCACTGACTTAACTACATTTGTTCAGGTTCTTGGCAGCAGGAATTTCTTAAACATCAGCAGCATTTTCCATCAGGATCTCTGCAGGATTCTCTAATAGAATTGTGGAAGAAGTACTGTCACCACTTGTCTATAGACTTTCTCTGATTTTATTTGTCAGTTTGTTCAACAGATAAATTTTTGCAAGCATAGGAATCTTTGAACAAACAGCAATCTCCCAACTGTGACAATGCTGTAAATGAAAAGTATAGAAGGATGATTTGCCCACCTAATTCTGGCACCATTTATTACGATCACCATGAGTATTTTTCTACTGTTCTCTTGGCTATTGTCAATGCAAACTATTAGCTTTTTTGTGAACAATGAATCATATGGAAAAGGAGACAGTGGAATCTTACAAAAATCAGAAATAGGCAGCTTACTTAGCTGAACATCATTTTATCCTCCTCCAAATGACCTTCCAGTTTCTTATATTTTGGCACCATACACCATTATAGGTGACACAGCACTCCATTTTGCTAAGCACATAATGAAATTGCATTCAGAAAGCAACAGCAGAATTTACAAAAGAATTTTCAATTACAGATCGTGTCAGACAAGAAGAGTCTCAGAAAACTATTTTCCACATCTTGCCCATGTGTTTAGAATATCTTGCAAATAAATTGGTGTGAATTTAACAAGCTAGTTATTAGACCATGTTGCTTGCACAGTCTGTTGAGAGATGCCCACTAAAATGCTTGTACAGCCACCCAGTGGTGGTTTCTGACAACTGTAAGGTTTCATTATTAGACATCAGTTTACTGTTTATTTCGCAAATGAAGGTTCTGTTCCCTGGCAATACAAACATTTATGTATGAGCTATTAGTAGCTGTAATAAAACCAAATGATAAGTAACATACTAAAATACAGGGTGTCCCATGAGGAATGGCAAATATGGACATGACAATGGCTATTCCAAGCAAAAGAGTCTAGTAAACATGAACTCTAAAATGCATACCTCAAGGGCTATGCACACTTCATCACCGCTACTGTGAAACAAAACTCTTCACTTCAGAATTCTTTGCCTTTCATATTTTGAGAGGAGGTAGGATGGACCAAAACAAGAAGAAAAGACATCCCTAAAATGTATACCTTAAGAAAGCGAGCATTTGTTCATCTTCTCTACTTTAAAACATGTCTCTTTTACTGAACAAGTACATATATATTTTAGAGCCCATATTTACTGAGCATTTTTTTCTTGATTTTGTCTGTACTATCACTTCTCAAAATATGGAAATCAAAAAGCTTGCAGTAGAAGAGAGTCATTTCACACCACCATAGATGAAGTAGTGTTCATAGCTCTTGAGCTATGCATTTTAGAGTCCATGTTTACTGAGCTTTTTTGCTTCCAATGATTGTTCCTGTCATATACCTGAAAACTGACCATTCCTTCTGGGACACACTATGTGACAATCTTGTTTTACTTAGATTGCTCATTTTGTAATGTACTTCTCTGTTTCAGTTTTTATCATCACAAATAAAAGAGTAATGTGAAAATAGAGTGAGTGAGTTTATTTTCATCATTTTTTTTTTAACTCAGTAAAATGTTTTGCTAGTATAAATCATTCTGAATTTCCTGAACTGTAATGAAATAAACTGCAATTTATTGGAAAAAATATACAGTGTATTTAATTTCCCGACAGCTTCAGTCGTTTACCATTTTCTTCCCAAACATTATCTTGGAATAAAATGTCCTTTTACTTAGGATTCTTCAAGCCATAGAGACACAGTTGTTGCAAGACTAACTCAGACAGTATTAAATCCTGTAAATGGCTCATTTCCAGGTTTCTTTGGCTTGACATCTTCAAGCAATGCTACGAAAAAGATCTAAGATACACTGTTTCCATAGCAGCATGGACCAGTGTTGCAGTACTGTGACAGCGACCACACCAGACATGCATTGCTGTCCAAACTCAAACTGCATGTACATGGCCAGGCAGCCCCTATCATCACAGGGTGTCTCGTCACAGTCATAGGTAGGGGGTGAACCTTGGAGAAAACACACACCTAGGCCATGCCAACTTCCTTCTCTTAAGAATGACAGGCTAAAGGCACACTAACAGGGTGCTGAATCTCTATTCAGATGGATACTGTCACATCTTCTTCTCTTATAAATTGTACTAATATGTTGCTTTAGGTTCTCCACTGCTATAAACAGTTTTCCAGGAGAGTAACTGCATATAGTGTTCATAACATTCATTGAAAGGGTTTTTTTTTTCTACAGATGTCTCTTATAGAAACGTTTCAAGGAAATTCATTCTTAGCCATTACTTCTGGTAATGCAGAAAACATATCTGGGTCAGATGCATTCAAATAACTTCGCTTCTTCACTCCAGAAAATGTACTTTGGTGTCCATGGAGATTCCATTCTGCTGCCTCATATTCAGATATGTTCATTCCTGTATTTGGATGGGCTACAAATGTAGCAGTATTAATTCATTTAAAACCAAGGTTCATGCCTCGCTTCTCACAAGTGAGGCCAGTACTGTACATCCTAAGGGACACAGGCAGAATTCTACAGGTTGGAGGATCTCAACATGATTATTCTTGTCTCATTAAGCCAGTGGGTTTCTCCCCTCATAATAGTAAAGAAACTGGATGGCTGTCTCCAATTAAGTGGCAATTTTAAGGGCCATTAATGTCCGGGGCATCATGGATACTTTTCCAATTCCTCAATTGTAAGACTTGTTATCCAAGTTGAAAAAGAGTGACTATTATACTAAGGTTGATTTGTTAGAAGTGTAGTTGCAGTTACTGTTACATCTGAAGTCTTGGGACCTGTTTGTTGGTGCTCAAATCTCATTTGGTCTATACAAGTATAACCAGCTGTTCTTTGACATTTCTAGTACCTCAGCAGATTTTCAGCATTGTTTGAAACAGCTGATACAGAACACTCCTTCATGCTGAAATTATTTGGATGAAATTAGAATGACAAGGGCATCCACCAGTGAACACCACTGGAACTTGCAATCTTTGTTTTCTTGATTATCTGCAAGGCTCAAATGTAATCTCTAGAAGTGCAATTCTTTTCAACAGTCCATTGAATATCTTGGATTTATAATCAGCAAGCAAGGTATCCATCCTACCAAGCAGCACATCCAAGCAACAGAGAACATGCCCAGGTGCCAGAACCTCAAGGATCTACAATCTCTTATAGGAAAAATTATCTATTGCAGCCATTTCATTACCTATGTCGCAAAAATATCCTAATCTTTCAATGCATTGTGGAAAAAAGTGGTTATATTCAAGTGGTCTCCAGAATGCCTTGTCCCTTTTTCACTGGGGAAGTCTCTTCTTCTTGCCACAGATGCTTCATAATATGGCATGGGTGCAGTGCTTTCCCACAAGGAAGCTAATGGCTCCAAGCATTCTATTGTGTCCATTTCCAAGACACTCAACACTGTGGAATGCCACTTGCTCCTAGACTGAAAAAGAGGAATTGACTATCATTTACAGGTTCATGAATTCATAACTATTCATACACTGTCAACTCCAGTTACTGGCAAAAAACAAGCCACTGCACACTGTTTTGATCACATTGTAGCCTTGCATCAGGACAGCACAATAGCTGCAATGATGACCATTGTTCTTATTGGTATATAGCTATGATGTCATTTATAAGCCGACAAGCCACCACATGAATGCCAATGCTTTAGCCAGGCTTCCAGCAGACCTGGATCCTAAATTTGACACCCAGGAAGTCATTATATTTTTGCTGGGTTTTTGTTCTTCATTGGCCCTTAATGATTTTCCTATAGAGGCTGCATTGGCGATGGCCCAGACGAGGGTGGACCGTATTCTCTGTACAGTTACCAAATGGATTAAGCAAGATTGGTCTCATTATGTATCCACAATGGAACATAGTCTACTCAAAATATTTGTTACCTTAAAAGAACATGATCTGGCTCTATGAGGGTGTTCTCCTTCTGCAAACAGAACACAAACAACTTGTGGTCATTATTCTCTGGCTCTGCAACCCAGAGTCCTTGCATTCCTAGATGTAGATCACTGCAGTGTACCCATATGAAACAGTTTCTGTGATTAACAATCCAATGAGGAGATGGAACAGGTGGTACAGACCTTCAAAGAGAAGATGAGGACCCTGGGAAAATCCACCTCATTGAAGGATGCCCTCACCTCATTCTTGGCCACCTATAAGGCTGCTGCTATTGCAGGCAAAAGCCTAGTGGAAATGCTACGTGAGAGACAGGCCTGGACCTTTCCCCTTTTGCTCTTGCTGCCAGTCTTTCATTTGTCCCAGTCTCTAGCCTGTCACTGGTATCAAATAGGCACCTTGTGTGGTCACAGTTGTTTGGACACCATCAGACCTGGGTTCCAGCCTTCATCTGAGGTCCACACGGCTCCCAGATGTGTGAAGTCTGTGCCATAAGAACTAGACACACCCCAGGACACAGATGGCATGCCCATCTTGTCCATACAACCTGCAGCCACAGTCACCTCCAGTCCTCCATTGGTACTGCTGGCCCCAGTGACCAGTTAGTCCTGGATTGGACACTGGCAACTCTGACTTCCTCTGGAACTGCACCAGCAACTGCAGATCTGCCTTCCATGAGTGGAAGCAGAGCAAATCCACTCCTGGTCACCACCTTCAGGGGGGGGGGGGGGCGGGGGCAGGAGGGGAAGAAGGGGGAGGCTGCAACTGTCTGACAGCGACATGGAGCAATCACGGCTGTCGGAGACTGACCCTTAATTATAGCTGGCACCAATGGTGGCACCCTGGTCTGCAAGCAGCCATAGCAAATGACACTCTGGGAAGAAGCCAAGCCCCATAAGGCAGTCATGTCACTTCATGACCACCAGCCTGCTATAACCATGTGCCCGCATCAGTTTGGGAAACCAATTTGGTCCAAATTTATGGAGTCTGGAGGGCTTGGCCAGAAATGAAAGGGAGAGAAGAGGGAGCTCAAGGTGACCAAGTGTTTAGAAAATATAGCATTTTTTGTGTGGGTCAGGCTTGACAAAAGCCATTTATGTAAGTGGAGTCACCAGGCAGTGGTTGGCACAGCAGAAAGAGTACAGAATGGTAATTTGAGGGTCATGGGCTCGATTGATAGGCATAAACTTTTTCTTATTTTCAATTTTTGTATTACTTACATTCAGTACTTTGTATTTATTAGTATTTTCACAGAATCTTTTTGTAGAAATACTAAACACCCAGTCAGTCACAAATTGGCAGTTTTATTAAAACTCCTTTACCATAGTTTCAATATTTTTTAAAAACATCCTTTTCAGAAGGAAATATAAACAACTGGATTAGATATTGTGGCAGAGGTATGTTAAAATATAACCAAAAGGCATTAGTCAAATATAAAATTTCACCTCCATAATAAATTCAAACATGCACATCACAGTTGTTGTCGTATGGTATTTCATCACCCATGTACAACTAGTGCACTAGTGTCACATGCACAACACTTACACTATAGTGCAAGCTTCAAGTACATGATGCCAGTGGGCTAGCTATACATTGTTGAGGAAATACCAATTGACAACAACCATGTTGTACATATTTTATATTTGACTGATGCCTTTTGGCTATATTTAATGTATCTCTGCCACAACATGTGATTCAGTTGTCTGTCTTCCTGAAGAAAACGTTTTTATAAAAAATTTGCAACTGATTGGCTGTTTACTATTTCTACAAAAAGATTTCATTCTACGGTTGCTGCTCCAGCCATATACAAAATTTTAAAATTCCCATAAAAGGCATGAAAAGTAAAAGTAAAGGAAAATTTGGGATTATAAATAAATTTCAAGGAAGGGATTGTATGCTTAAATGAGAACTTCATGAATAAATGTAGATAGTTTAATTAATTTAGAGTTGATGATTTACAAGTGCTGGCGTGACATTCATCTTAAGAACAAGGGACGCAGAAATTGTCTCAGCATCCTGACACACATTATAAAATTTGTGTTTCTACAATTACATGGTTGTTTTACAGCCCTTGTATGAAAAGAAACTTGGTTTACATTCAGGAAAGGTTCTCTTTCATCACACAGTTTGGCAATTGTTTGGAAAGTTATTTGCAGAGTCCTTATGGATGCAGCAAGTACAAACCTTTCTTGCAAATTTATTTGCAATGCTAAATTTTTCTTTGCCTTTCCTTTTTCATGTCCTTTTATTAAAAATATTAATAAACACAATATTTTGAGCATTATTTAATTTTATTTGCAGTCTAACTAATGTAAAAATTGACTCTAAAAACAAATAAGAAACCTTCTGAATAGAGACGCAATCCCACAGCCTTTGGATTGCTATTACATACTCTTTTTGCTACAACTGTCACTAACTGCTAATTATGCAAATACAAATGGTTCATGCCTCACCCAACTCCATGAAAAATGATATTGTTTTGAAATGACAGGCCATCTGAAGCTCCAACTTCTGTCACGTTCATTTCTGGCCAAGCCCTCCACACACAATAATTTGGACAAAACCAGTAATGACAAATATATGCAATCCTCATGTCAGGATATGCATTCTCTCACATGATTCCTTACATGGAACTGTCACTTCACGAGCCACAATCAGTTGACTACTTTGGTTTTGACTCCAGACTATGCATGGACTTTACTTTTGGCGAGCTACTTCTATTTACATGTTTGTATTAACTGTGTGCAACTATTGAGTCAGTGTGTTCCACCCAATAAATTGTGCTCATAATTGCAGACTTCAACATCAATGTTCCAAGATTCCTTTTGTCATTATTTTTCCCATGCTGAATATTGAGCTTAGGGCAATAGGTCTGTAGTTCCAAAAATGTCTAATTTTCCCTTCTTCTGTAAAGGTTTGACTTCAGCCAGTTTCAACTTGTCAAGGAATATACAGTCTTAAAGAATACAGTTTATTAGATGAACTAGTGGTTTCACTAGTTGATGTTTGCATTTCTTCAGTAGATATGGAGCTTGGCAATGTTTTTGTATGCAATAAGTAACAATATATTGGAGTTTTCACTCATAAACTATTGACCCTTTAATAGCTCAGTAATCCTGAAACTAGAAACCACTTGTTGACCCTCTAGACACAGGTTGTGTGACTGGTTCCACTACTGCTTTTCCAGTCAGGTTAAATTGTTCATTCTCTGACATGGTAGGCATGTGGACTGGACTGTAAAAGAAGATATCACCATAAGGCGAGTGGACTGTTTATTATAGGCAGGAAAAAAAAACCTGCAAGCACACGAAGTGCATATTCAGCCAGGGAATAAAATGCTATAGTGTCAATGCCAAGAGGCCTCAGACTTTATGAAGGGAAGTGGATGGGAAACATCATCAAGACAGTGGAGGTGCAGCATAAAGTTGGACAAGATAGCAACAGAAGCAGTTACTCACCAGTGCAGCAGAGGAGCACTGAAGTCAGTGTACACAAGGGCCCTGAAACTGGTATATCTGTAGGCAGAGATCAGACCCATAGATACAACACACTCTGCCTATGGCAGACAACTGGAGATAAGTGAATTTTCTTTATTGCATGCTTGTGTTAAAAGATTCACAAGAAAGGAATAGAGTGACAGTTCTGTAAAAGTGAAAGAAGGGGATGAGGTTCAGTTCAATGTGAGTGCCAGTGTCACTCGAATAAGCACTCCTGAACGAAAACCAGCCGGTGATCTAGTAAACAGTGATTCTTCAGTTGATGATGTACCTCAGTTATCTCCAATTATGGGAGTAGAACTGGAACAAAATGTTTCAACATATGCAACTATGGGTGATAGTTGAACTTCTGACAGTAATCAGTTGAATGATTTTACTGATTCTAGTCTGTTTGATGTTAGTCAGTGTATTGTAAATGAACAAGAAACACTGGAAGCAGTTACCAAATCTGATATGTTGCCTAGAAAGCGAACAGAACAGGGACTTGTATTGGGGGAAATAAACCAGTAAGCCTGCAAGAAATTTTTGCCACATTAATGTTTAACACAAACAAAAAATTATCTGAAGTAAATAAAAATACGGAGCAGCAGACTAGTAATCTTGATAAAACTGAATAATAGTCTGATAATCTTAATGAGAAAATTGAATAACAGACGTAATCTTAATAGGAAAATTGAACAAAAAACTGGTAATCTTAATAAGAAAACTCAACAACAGAGTGCTAGTATTAGTTATTTGGCTGGTGTGCTTAAGAAATTTAAATCTGAAATTAATGTAAAATTGGAAAACCAGGCTGTGGAATTAAATAAAAGCGGGAGAAAGATTTGCAGTTGTTTGATATTAAGGTTGATGAAAGAATTTCTCAAGTTGAGATAAACTGTAGGAAATCCTCAGAAAAAGTAAAAAGTGAATTAACAGAGACAGTGAAGAAGATAGCTACTGGGAGCAAGCAAAGACAGATCAAATTAAAGAGAATGTACATCAAATTGAGCAGAAAGTTGCTGCTGTAGATTTTGTATGTGAAAAAATCACAAGGCTTTGGACAGTGAAATTAATACTAAAAGTGCAAATTGTTTGAAATCTTTGAAGGCTGTGTCTGATCATCTGGAAATGATAGAAACTAACACAGATCAGCTGACTAAACATATCAAGAGTGTAGAAACTAAATTACATGAATATGATAACAGACTGAGTAAGGTAAAGCATAATGTTAGACAGAATGAGATTTTCACTCTGCAGCGGAGTGTGCGCTGATATGAAACTTCCTGGCAGATTAAAACTGTGTGCCGGACCGAGACTCGAACTCAGGACCTTTGCCTTTCGCAGGCAAATGCTCTACCAACTGAGCTACCCAAGCATGACTCACGCCCCGTCCTTACAGCTTTACTTCTGCCAGTACCTCGTCTCCTACCTTCCAAACTTTACAGAAGCTCTCCTTGCCCACGAAAGGCAAAGGTCCCGAGTTCGAGTCTCGGTACAGCACACAGCTTTAATCTGCCAGGAAGTTTCATAATGTTAGAGTTGGCACTGACAGTGTTGGGTGTAATTTGGTTATAGAATCATCAAAAGTTGCTTCTGTTACAAATAGACAATTTTTACATTTTGATCCAATGAGAAATCTGCATAAAAAAAATTCTGGAATGATTTTGAAAATGCTTGTCTAATCTGTGACTAATCAGAAAAATGTTTGTTTTATTCTTGAGTGAAGTTAGAACATGAGGTATGACTGCCACTGAGCGGTATGACACACTAGGAAAATGTAAGAAAGCCTTTTCAAAGAATAGTGTAATAAAAAAAGCAAATAGAGTTGCAAAATAGTTTCTAATCTAGTGAAAATTTTAATCCTACAAAAGAGAGTGTGAAAATATTTGCTTTAAGATGAATTACTAACCTGTTATATTTGCCTAATAAATTAGGGCCTGAACAGATTATCATTTGCTCGGGTGGAAAGCTGCACATGAACTGGTGCAACAAAATTACTGCTGCTCCCAGAGACAATGTTAATTAGTTTATTAATTGTCTGGAAAGGGTGGAAAAATTGTTGCAAGAGGAGGAGTAAGCTAGTTGAAACTTTAGGCCCTGAAGTAAATTGTAAAATTGCAAGAAGGTAAATGTAAACAGAATGAGCATGTTCCATAATAATAATAGTGGGAGAGATGCAAGGGGTGGTATCTTGCTATGGCAAACAGACCAATTAACAGAGAGCAAGGACCTGTACATAGATTTCATTCTACAAGACATGATGACAATGATTTTCAGAACAAACAAGAGGTGAGGTTACAGGTAGAAAATGAAGTAGAATCGCAGAGTTTGGGAAACTATTTGCAAAATGGGGAACTGTAATCTGAACCTGTCACCCATGCCCTTTGCATAACATGACATCAAAATATGAGAAGTTGAAAGTAATGGCAGAAGTAATGCAACTGAGGTATATGAGATTAATGAAGTCAGAATATGCATGTTTAATGGTGGCTTGGAAGAGTTTTTTAATAGAAAAGAACAAAGTAAACATTGCAGTACAAACAGTTGGTCAATAGTTTAAAAGAAAATGATGAAGCATATGATATATAGGAAAGTGGGTACAGTGAAATGATGATGAATCTAGTAATGAAGAAGGGGAGAACATAGATGAGGGACTGCAGGAGCTAGATGAGAAAAGGGTGGAGGAAATATTGGAGGCAATTAATAAAGATTTATGTACAGCAATGGGAGATATGCAGCCAGGTGACGACAATAATGGGGGGGGGGGGGGGTCAGTTAATTAGTGAGATTTTGCAGGAATGTGAAGAGAATAGAGAATTTGAAGAGTTAATGCAAAAATTATTTACTGTGAAAAGAGAAGAGGTAGATTTGGAGAAGTATTTTGATCTGTCATTAATGGACAGATTGACAAATGTGAAAAGGATGAATAGTGAGTGAATATATGTGTAGTCTCTAGACATGGGGAAGGTTTTTATAGAAAGGAAGTTGTACATGATTTACCAGAAGCAGATTGAAATCAATAGGCATAGGGAAAAGACAGGACAGCCAGTAAATTAATTTGTTGGGACAGGGTAAAGAAGTCCAGTGTTTAGCTGACAGTGATAGTCATCTTTGTGTTAATAGCAATGTTTAGATGCATTACCTAATAAGGAAGCATGAGTAATAATGGCTGTTATTGGCATACAAATAATTGCAACTACTGGAAAACTTAGGAACCCAGTTAATCTTGTAGTGATCATATTAATTAACAAAAATGGGATACAGTTCTATCACAACTTTCTGATAATTCTGAGCTTCAGCACTGACATTTTTGATTGGAGCTGACTTTTTTAATAAATATGATGAGAAGTTAGATTTTAATGAATATTCTGTGCCTTTGGAAATAAGGTGGAGAAGAGCTACTATGCAATTTTCCAGCGAAAAGAAATTAACAGCAGAGGAAAAGGGCAATATTTCTGTACAATATTGTAGGAAAAAGGAAGAATTGGAGGGGTATAATGAATACGGTGAAGATGGGGGTGGGTCCAGGGGAACTGCCAGCACTATCTAGTAAAATAGGGTAAAAAAGTAGAAGACATTCATGAATTGGATGAACACCAAAATGAAGAATGTTATTGGACTGTTAAAGAAGATACACAGTTTTTCAAAAACGTGTACCACTTGCTGAACAGCATAAATAAGCTGTGAATGACTTAATTCAAATATGCTAACCGGGAGATCATTGAGGAAGCTGTTAGTGCATATAATAAATAATCCTTTAATGGTGGTAATTAAGAAAAGATGGATCTATAAGGTTGGTGTTAGACACTAGGGCCTTAAATAAGGCAGTTTTACCAGAAACTGATCAACCAGAAAACACTGATGAGTTGTTGGAAAAATTTAAAGGGGTGAACACTTGGTCCCCTTTTATTTCCAATATTCATCAATGATCTGCCCAAAAGCATTCAGGAAGGTCTACCGGTAATGTTTGCTGACCACACCAATATACTGTTTTCATATCACTGTCATCAACTCAACTCCACTATTGCTGATACAAATTGTAGTCTGGTAAACTGGTTGAACAAAAACAAACTTCTCCTAAACAAAGATAAAACAGTGTATACAAATTTCCACTCAACACAAAAGGTATTGTCTGTGATAGATGATATCAGAATTGAGAATGTGCCCATGCAGTGAGAAAGAGCCACAAAATTCCTTGGAGTGTGGATAGATGACACACTACAGTGGAACATACATAAAGATAAATTATTAAGTAAAATGAACAGCTTGTGCTATGCTTTTAGTATTTTCAGTAAAATCTGTGAGTTCGAAACACTAAAATGTGCCTACTTTGCACTAGTACACTCAATAATTACATACTGCATTCCTTTTTGGGGCTTCTCCCATAAGAATGTATTTATTATGCAGAAGCGAATAATTAAGACAATGAAACAAGTACCCCTGTCTTCCACCACTAAACATCTCTTTAAGGAGCTCAGTATTTTGCCAGTGCCTTGTATCTATATTCATGAAACAGTGTATTTTATTCATGAAAATCTCCATATATTTACAAAAAATAGAGATGTTCACTATCATAATACTCGTCATTCCAATGACATATTTATAGCTGATCAACGGCTACATACAGGGCACAGTAGTGTAAGGTACAGGGCAGTACTTCTGTACAAGAAGCTACCTGAAAATGTCAGGTCTCGCAGAAAGGATTCAGATCCAAAATAAAGTCAATCCTAAAGAAGCACTGCTTCTATTCAGTGGAAGAATTTATGAATAGTAATCTAAAACAATTTTTGTAATGTATTTTACTGCATGTGTTAAAATATTACTTTCAACTGACTTATTTGACTCTATTCACAGATATAACTGTTCCTTGTTATCGCTCATCTGCACTTATGATAACACAATGTAAATAGTGTTACTCTGTAATCATTATCTGATGACTGTATGTAACATACCAAAAAAGTTATGATTCGCTATGTACAGCATATAATTTATATAAAATTCTCAAGAATGTCTAGACTTATGCATGTAACTGAATACCTACAAAATAAGTATATTTATGTATCAAAGCATGTTAAATGTAACTTATCCTACATCTATGCGTAATAACACAACAAGATTTCTGGATGAATAAATAATTGAAATTAAGTTCTTTACATGAATGGATGTAACATGTTGCTATTGGAACTTACCATTAGTTAGTGAATCCACAAAGTACATGGCATTTTTGTTTGACTGTCCATGTTATCAGTACAAAGTTGAACCATCTGGGTTAAATATAAGTGTTTGTGCTTTTGTAAGAGCTAAGTCACAGATCTTAGATGATGGATTACTAAGGCAAATAACAGTCTATGTTGACAATATTTTAATGTCTACATTAACTTAGGAAGAAAATTGAATGTTGTTAGACAAAGTTTTGGAAAGGGGAAATGAAATTAAAATTAGATAAAACTGAATTTGTAAAAATGGAATTGAAATTTTTAAGACATATCATTACTGGGAAAGTAATTCTTCCAGACCCAGAAAAATGGAAGCTATAGAGGAATATCAAGCTCCTACTTATAGAAAGAAGTTAAAGGGTGTATTTGGTTTATTCAGTTTCTATTGACATTTTGTCCCAGAACAGTTATTTAATACTACATGCTTAAGAAACTTGCTGATGAAAGGTGTACCTTCAGTGAAATGTCAAACAGTGTTTGAATAGCTCAAAGAAGTTTTCCGTAACAGTACAGTACTACATCATCCAGACTTTGCTAATGCATTTTGTTTAATGGCAGGTGGTACGTTTGTGGGTATGGGATTGCCAAAGAATAGTTTCCATTGGATAAAGAAGAGGATGTAGAAGTACACAAGACCATACCCTTTCCAAGCAAAGCCTTACAGCAATCTGAGAGAAATTATTGCAGCTCAGAGCAGGACATGTTAGCTATAGTTTTTGGCTTACAGAAATTTTAAGAATATTTATTGGGGCACAAAGTGACTGTGTGCAGTTATCACAGGGCACTGACTTTCTTACAGACGTGCAAACTTAAGCACCAGACATTAACAAGATGGGGTTTAGATTTACAACATGATATCAAGATAAAATACAGATTCAGATTCAGATTCTTTATTCGTCATTCAGCATTGTTACATGCAATAGACTTCGTCAGTTCACTTAACCAATACATTAAGGGGCCTGAAAATGTAGTTACAGATGCCTCATTGAGAAGTGTAGAGGATGGTGATGAAAATGAAAATACATTGTTGTTCAAGGAAGGGGTACACATTTGTGCTGCAATGATGAAGGTAGATGAGGAAGGTCAACTGAAGAGGGTCTGCAAAGAATTATGGTGGGAGCAGAATCAGGATGATAGCATCAAATTAGTTAAAAGTTATTTAGGCAATCCTGCATATTTCAAAGTGGCCAAGTATTATCAGATGCAGAAAGGCATTTTGTTCAGAAGGGCCAGCCGGGGTGGCTGAGTGGTTCTAGGTGCTATAGTCTGGAACCGCGCGACCACTACGGTCGCAGGTTCAAATCCTGCCTCAGGCATGTGTGTTATGTCCTTAGGTTAGTTAGGTTTAAGTAGTTCTAAGTTCTAGGGGACTGATGACCTTAGAATTTAAGTCCCATAGTGCTCAGAGCCATTTGAACCATTTGTTGAGAAGGAGAAAGAAACCTGAAAGTCAAAGGGAAATTTGCTTTTCCAAGTAGCATGTGGATTTACTCATTGACTAAGTACACAAAAAATCTGGATAGTATGGAGCAAGGAAATGTATTACAAAACTAAGGGAAATGGTCATGTTTAACAACATGTGGTGGCAAATGCAAAATACATCAGAAATGTGTGACACATGTCAGAGAGTTAGAGCCAATAATCAGATCATACAAGGCCAAAGGTACAGTGTACAGCCACAAAGCAGACTTGGCTCAGTCACTGTCAATCTTTATGGACCATTAACCACATCTAGAGGGGGGAATGCAAATATGTTTTTGTGCTGGTAGAATTTATGAAACTGTATCCTATTCAGAACTGGCAGATCAACACAGTCAGCTATTTTTACCTTCCTAGATAAAATTCTAACTGCAGTAGATAATAATCAACATGTTTCTGGCATATTGCTTGACCTTAGTAAAGCTTACAATGTAACTGATCTTGACACCCTGTTGCAGAAATTATGGAATAGGAAGCCTGCCAAATAGGTGGATCCACTCTCACTTGCGTGATTGTCAACAGATCACTCAAACAAAATACAAAGATATAAAAATGCACACAATTTCTAATTTTTATAGTAATGCATAAAAAAAATCAGATATGGAGTCCCTCAAGGAACAATCCTTGGGCACATTCTTTTCAGAATGTTAATGATCTGTCAGAAAAACTAACTAAAGGGACAATAGTACTTTTTGCAGATGACACAAATATCCTAATTAAGTAATGTCACAAATACAGCCTACAAAAAACAGCTGCAGATGTATTCAAGATTTAACACAATGGTTCAGTGCAAATATGCTAATAATAAATTCTGAAAAAACTGTGTCAGTCAATTTTGACACTTTACAGAAACTCCACCCAGCAACAGCAAATTTTAACATTGATGGAAAAACTGTCACAGCTGTGAATGTGAAAAAAGTTTTAGGTATACATATCCAAGATAACCTGAAATGGGAGACATACATGAATAATGTAAATAAAAAGTTAAATACACTTACATATGCTACAAGAATCCTCTCATGAAATACAAGTGACGCATCGGTGGTCACAATGTACCACAGCAGTATCCATTCGCTACTGATATATGGAATTATCTTTTGAGGGAACTCCATATGTAGCAGAAAAACATTTAATCATAATATAATGTAAATGGACAGAAAAAAAAATCTACTCACCAAGTGGCAGCAGGGTAAAACACACACAAAAGGATTTAACTTTCACAACCTTTTGGAGCCAGTGGCTCCTTCTTCTGGCAGAAGAGTTGAAGGGGAAGGAAGAGGAGCAAAGGAAAATGAGTTGAGAGGTTTAGGGAAAGGGGTACAGCTTAGAAAAGTCACCCAGTACCTCAGGTCAGGGGAGACTTGCCAGATGGAATGAGAAGGAAAGACAATCAGTCTTTCCTTCTCATTCCGTCCGGTAAGTGAGATCATACTTATTATGTTGGGGATGCTAAACTTTAATAACCATTTGTTTACCATTGCCTCTGCCACTGTTTTTGCTTGTTGATTGAGAACTGCAACCATCACAATGTAATGTGAAAAGTGGTCTACATTCATTAACACATAGCAGTTACCTGCTGACATCAGGTCAAATGGACCCAAATTGTCCACTCCCATCATTTTAAACGGCCTCCAGTAATCTTTGAAGCAGTATTTGTTGATGACTGTGATCAGCACAATGTGTACATGACATGCAACCCCTCCATACTGATCAAGTCCTGTCTTCTTGTCCTCAACCAGTCTTGTTCAGCTATTCAACAATCATCCTCTGTGAGTTGCTTACACATAATTGTGTGCTTCCTTCAATACTTTGTCCCTGTGGGTACGATAATGTGTAGCCCAAACTTTGTCATTCTAAACAACAACCTATTGTGCATAGTGAAATCCAGCTGTGTACTAAATAACTGGCAGTCCACATCAGTGGTCTGCAGGAGAGATGCTCAGTAGCTCGGTACGGGCTTTTGTTAAAGTTTCGAGAACATACCTTCACCGAAGAGTCAAGCAATATATTGCTCCCTCCTACGTATATCTCGCGAAGAGACCATGAGGATAAAATCAGAGAGATTAGAGCCCACACAGAAGCATACCGACAATCCTTCTTTCCACGAACAATACGAGACTGGAATAGAAGGGAGAACCGATAGAGGTACTCAAGGTACACTCCGCCACACACCGTCAGGTGGCTTGCGGAGCATGGATGTAGATGTAGATATAGATGTAGATCTCTTGCTACTCTGCAAGGTTTCTGCAAAGTGTTCGTACAACCCTGATTTTCCTGCGCAATTTATTGGCTTTACTGTGTCTCCTCACAGGTTTGTGTATTATCCCATAATCAAATTCATTTGACTTCAATGCCCAATGAATTCATCTGCCTGAAGAATCCTTCAACTTTAATAACCATTTTAATGCCACATGGTCCATCATAACTTTGAATTTCCTACCTTACAGGTAACAGTAAAAATAGATAATACCAGGTATAACACAAAATATCTCCTCCACCGTGGTTGAGTAATTCTGTGTAGCTTTATTCAACTGCTTTGATGCATATCCCACTAGATGTTCTTGTCATTCACATCCTGCCTTAGAATGCATCCTATCACCTGCTTGCTTGTGTCACAGCAGGATAAACTGTTTCCTGTAATTCAAAAATATTAATATAAGACTAACTGTTAGTGTGTCTTTCAATTTCTCAAATGCGATTTTGCAGTCAGCTGTCAACAGGATATTCACACCCATTTTTAACAAATGAGTTAATTATCTAGTATTACAGCAAACCATTTCACAAATTTTCTATAGTAATTATATAGGTCTAAAATGATTGAAGTTGTTCCACAGTTTGCTGTGGTAAGAAATCACAGACAACACATACAGTCCTGGGTCAGTCTTCATGCCATCTTGGCTGATCATATGACCTAGATAGTTTACCTTTGTGGATGCAAAGTGATACTTTTCAGTAATTCAGTAATTAAATGTGCCAAACAAAATCTTCCTCCAGTATTGCTGCGCCAGATATTAGGAAAACAAAATAATATAGTGTACACAGATCATATACTGTTGTGCCTTCAGTCCCCTCAGCACTCCATCTAATAACCTCTGGAATATGACTGCTGCATTCTTAACCCCAAATAGCATCTGTTGATATTGGTAATATTTCCATGTAATAATAAATGTGGTTTTTGACCAGTCTTCTAGAACTATTTCCAACTGGTGATACCCACTCTTTAAATCCATCTTTCTTGGAGAAGTATTTACATTGACCAAAGTTGTCCAATGTTTCTGCTATAATGAGTACAGCACATGTATCTATCACCATTCTTGCATTCAGATATTGGTAATCATAACAAAACCTGTATTTCTTCATATCATCTCATAATTTATTTGGCATGATGACATTGGTTTCCCCTCATGGACTATCACTTACCATAATGCCATTTTTCAACTGTTGACTGATAATTCCTCCAATATCAATTGCAAGTGCTGAGCTATTCTGTACAATTTCTTGTAGACAGGTGTGTTACACCCTGCTGAGGGTTTATTTTATGTCACATGTGCCCACTAGGTCCACTAGAACTGAACGTACTTTCAAATCATATTAACACAATCTCCACAACTGTCCTACCTTTCCCTTTCAAATGCTGTAGTTTCTTGTGTAATGCACATGAATTGACAGTTTGCTTGTGACAAAGAGCTCCGTTTGGTGTGTCTAAATGATCCTCATCCAAGACATCCAATTGGCAGTCAGTAATCCTTTTATGTAAATTGAAGGATAGGTGCAGGGGAGAAAGGAAGAGAGAGGGAAGGAATTCATCATGTCAGCTGCATCAGTACTTTATAGGGAGTCAGCAACAACAAGTGAAAAAGTGTGCTGGACTCAGATTCAAACCTAAGATCTCCTGCTTACTAGGCAGTTGTGTGAACCATAGCATCACATGGACACAATCTTTATTATAACCAAAGGGTGGTTGGGTTTCAGGTTCTTCTGAATAGGTCAGGTGTCCACTATACACAAGAGGTGGCTACATGGGTAGCAGGGGCTGTGTGGCACAGACTGGGTGGTTTTTTTAGGTTAAAGGGTCTTGGGAAAACACAAGAAGGGCTTCAGTCACAAAGGGTGCAGGCCAAAGACAGGAAGAGCATAGGTACAGGAACTATCAGTATAACAGTTGTAAATTGTCATAGCTGTGTTGGGAAAGTACCAGAGCTCCAAGCGCTAATAGAAAGCACTGATGCTCAAATCGTTATAGGCACTGAAAGCTGGCCCAAGCCAGATATGTGCTCAGCTGAAATTTTTGAGAAGAACCTAATGGTGTTCTGAAAGGATAGGATAAACACGTTTGGCGGTGGCATGTTTGTTGCTGTTAGAAGTAGTTTATCTTGCCGCAAAATTGAAGTAGATAGTTCCTGTGACCCACGCCCAGGTTCCCGGGTTCGATTCCCGGCGGGGTCAGAGATTTTCTCTGCCTCGTGATGGCTGGGTGTTGTGTGATGTCCTTAGGTTAGTTAGGTTTAAGTAGTTCTAAGTTCTAGGGGACTGATGACCATAGATGTTAAGTCCCATAGTGCTCAGAGCCAGCCAGTTCCTGTGAGTTAGTATGGGCAGAGGCCATTCTTGGCAACTGGAATAAAATAATAATTGGATCCTTTTACTGACCTACCAGTTCAGATAATACAGTTGCTAAAAGGTTCAAAGAAAACTTGAGTTTGATTTCAAACACAAAGCCGACTCAAATGATTATAGTTGGTGGTGACTTTAATTTACCTTCGATCAAAAATACATGTTTAATTCTGGAGGTATGCATGCAACATCATCCGAAATTGTGCTAAACACATTCTCTGAAAATTATTTCGAGCAGTTAGTTCATGAGCCCACGCAAATAGTAAATGGGTGTCAAAACACACTTGACCTCTTAGCAAGAAATAATCCTGAGTTAATATTGAGCATCAAGATGATATGAGGATTAGTGAACACAGGGTTGTCATAGTGAGATTGAGTATTGTAACACCCAAATCCTCCAAAAATCAACAAAAAATATACATATTCAAAAAAGCAGATAAAAATTCACTTGACGCCTTCCTCAAAGACAATCTCCACTCCTTCCAAATCAATAATATAAGTGTAGACCAGATGTGGCTTGAAATAGTATCACAGAAACTGAGAGATTTATACCAAATAAATTAACAAACGATGGAGCTGATCCTCCTTGATACACAAAACGGTCAGAACACTGTTGCAGAAACAACAAAAGAAACATGCCAAATTTAAATAGCCACAACTCCCCAAGATTGGAGATCTTTTACAGAAGCTCGAAATTTAGTGCAGATTTCAATGTGAGATGCTTATAACAGTTTCCACAACAAAACTTTGTCTCGAAACCAGGCAGAAAATCCAAAGAGCTCCTGGTTGTATATGAAATATGTTAGCGGCAAGAAACAATCAGTGGCCAGTGCCTTCTCTGCATGACAGCAATGGAGACAGTGCTGCCAAAGCAGAATCACTAAACACAGCCTTCTGAAATGCCTTCACAAAAGAAGATGAAGTAAATATTCCAGAATTCGAATCAAGAACAGCTGCCAACATGAGTGGCGTACAAGTAAATATCCTCGGAGTAGTGAAGCAACTTAAATCACTTAAAAAAAGCAAGTCTTCTGGTCCAGACTGTATACCAATTAGGTTCCTTTCAGAGCATGCTGATGCATTAGATCCATACTTAACAATCATATACAACCGTTCGCTCGACAAAAGATCTGTACCCAAAGACTGGAAAGTTGCACATGTCACACCAATATTCAAGAAAGGTAGTAGGAGTAACCCACTTAATTACAGACCCTTATCATTAACGTCGATATGCAGCAGGATCTTGGAACATATATTGTGTTCGAACATTATGAATTACCTCAAAGAAAACGGTCTATTGACACACAGTCAACATAGGTTTAGAAAAACCATTCTTGTGAAACACAACTAGCCCTTTATTTGCATGAAGTGTTGAGTGCTATTGACAAGGGATTATAGATTGATTCCGTATTTCTGGATTTCCGGAAGGCTTTTGACACTGTACCACACAAGCGGCTTGTAGTGAAATTGCACGTTTATGGAATATCATCTCAGTTATGTGACTGGAGTTGTGATTTCTTGTCAGAGAGGTCACAGTTTGTAGTAACTGATGGAAAGTCATTGAGTAAAACAGAAGTGATTTCTGGTGTTCCCCAGCCCTTTGTTGTTCCTTATCTATGTCAACAATTTGGGAGACAATCTGAGCAGCCATCTTAGGTTGTTTGCTGATGACGCTGTCATTTATCGATTAATAAAGTTGTCAAAAGATCAAAACAAATTGCAAAACAATTTAGAAAAGATATCTGAATGGTGCAAAAATTGGCAGTTAGCCCTAAATAACAAAAAGTGTGAGGTCATCCACATGAGTGCTAAAAGGAATTCGTTAAACTTTGGTTACACGATAAACCACTAAAATCTAAAGGCCGTAAATTCAACTAAATGCCTAGGAATTACAATTATGAACAACTAAATTGGAAGAAACACACAGAAACTGTTGTGGGGAAGGCTAACCAAAGACTGCGTTTCATTGTCAGGACACTTTGAAAATGTAACAGATCTGCTACGGAGACGGACTACACTACACTTGTCCATCCTCTGTTAGAATACTGCTGCGTGGTGTGGGATCCTTACCAGATAAGACTGACAGGGTACATCGACAAAAGTTCAAAGAAGGGCAGCACATTTTGCATTATCACAAAATATGGGAGAGCGAGTGTCACTGAAACGATACACGATTTGGGCTGGACATCATTAAAAGAAAGGTGTTTTTCGTTGTGACAGAATCTTCTCACGAAATTCCAATCACCAACTTTCTCCTCTGAATGCAAAAATATTTTGTTGACACCGACCTACACAGGGAGAAACAATCACCATGATAAAATAAGGGAAATCAGAGCTCGTATGGAGCTTCAAAAGAACAGACACCATTTCGATCCACAGCTATGCTACATATTCGGTAAACTGAATCTGGTGTTGGGGGGAGGGGGGGAAGAAAGGTAAGAAAACGGAAGGAATTCTAGATGTCAGCTGCATTGGAACTTTATACAGAGTCAGCAATGATGAGTGAAAATGTGTGCTGGACCAGAATTCGAACCCAGGATGTCCTGCTTACTAGGCAGTTGCATTAACCACCGCATCACATGGACACAGTGTTTATTGTAATTTGCGCAGACTATCTCGGTACATCCCTTGGCCAACCAACACTCCCACCTAGCACCACCTATCCACAGTGCCCCTTGCTTGCTACTCTGAGATGCCCACAGGAGGTCGAATGTAATTGTGCATACACACTAAAGGTGATGGATTCATAGCCCATTGTGGCAAATCAGTTATATGAATGTGTGCTGTCTGTTCTCTTGGCAACATTTGGACATATGTACAAAGAAATGATATCAATCCTTACAGTAGATTGTAGCCCACCAAGACTCTGAGCACTGATGTGCCTCGTGCCCACAACAATTGCAAGTACTACATGTACCTGGTACTGCCTTTATACAAGGCAATTTACAGTACTGGCATTGAATTAGCCATAAATAATACTCTCTACAATTTTGTCTGAACTGACACAAACTGACTGGTCTCTCAGGTTTACAAATTGTCTCTTCATGTTCATATGTGTATCACTTCTGTCTATCAAGACCAAGTACAAAACAAAACAAAAAGGTTATAAAAATTGTGCTATCCTTTCTTTTACATGGATATGGTTATAACACTGTAACATGTCAGAATACCTAAAACAATTTAGACTATAGCTTAATGAATCTATGTTCCTGTCTCCTATAATTTTCTTTTGTTGAGAGTTTACCCAGAAATTGTTCTAAATGATAGCAGAATTTATCAACAGCTCTGGTTTGTGCTCCATACAGACAAACTATCATTAAACTGTTCTTACCTAGCTTAATTTTTCACTCTATTGACTCAAAGACCATCTCCAAAGCAAGTTCATCTACCCAATTTATTTTTTTTTATTTTTTGTCATTACAGGCTAACTGAGTAACATATCAAGATAACTATTTACTTCTCTTTTCCTTCCTTTTCTTCCAATACATTTTCTCAGAATGAGCTCCTTTCCTCTCATCCGACCATTTGACACTAGTTGTTTTTCTGTTTGTTTTAGCTTTCTGAAAATCTTTGAATTTCTTGACTTCTACTCTTAACTTGTCTCTGTTGAGTAAGGTGTTCTGTTCAATCTGCATTTCCTCCAAGTCCTTTTGTGTCTTTCCTTTCCACCCATTTTATTTGTCTGTTTTCCTGTTTTGAAAGAATGTGTGGCTCTTCTCTGTTAATTTGTCTTTCTGCATTCTCTCTGGATGTGCAAATACTGTAATATGTCTTTTCCTGATATTGTCAATTATCTTAGGGTAAAATGAGTACAATTTATTTGGCTGCTAAACTCAAATTCCACCTTTGTTCTTTATTGAACCTAATATTTTTTTTGCAGGATTCTTCTTTATATGTTTTCCAGACCTTCTAATGCCCTTTCGTATACAGATAAAAGTAGTGTTTCAAACCCATAGAGGACTTCTGGTTTTACAACTGTATTATAATATCTTAATGCTTTCTCTAGAAAAACATTTTTTATTTACTGACTTATCACTTTCATGCATGTTCTTTTCATTTGTTCAATTCTGATTTTAAGTGCTTCTTTTTCACTTTTTATGTTTAGATTTTCAATTAGATATTTTAAGTCATCCATTATCTTGAAGTTGCCATAGTTGGTTTTAAAATTCTTTGTGAGTTACTTTCACTTGTCTGTCTTTCCAAATAAATTTTGTAGACCTGTCCTCTCAGCTGTTTCCTTGAGAGGTTCTAGACTTTCTTTGAATTCTCTGAGGCACCACCTATTATTACAAGACCTTCTGTAAAGGCTCCTGTCAATCTACCAAACATTATTTAATTATTAATTTTTGCTTTTGTTCCTCTATTTTCCATTTTCTTATAACTTTTGCAAGTATACGGTTAAATAATAATGCTGACAGACCATCCTCTTCTCTGAACCTTGATACAATTTGGAAGGGACTAGAAGTTGTTCCAAGAACTTTAACTCTAATACCTTGCTTGTAAAAATTTCTTCAGTTACTTCCAGAGTTTTCCTATCTACTGCAAATTCCTTCAGGGTTTTGAGAAGGAAGTCTCTGTCTGTTGAATCATACACCTGTTTAAAATTAACAAATATTAGCACTATCTGTTTATTTGATATTTTCATACACCTCATTATTTGTTTAAGGTTTAGAATTTACTCTGGACAGGATCTGTTACTCCTAAATACAGCTTGATAATCTCCAATTTGTTTATCTAATTGGGCATTTAGTATGTACAGAAATGCTTTCAATAGGGCTTTGTATTCAAAGTGTAGCAGTGAAATCCCTCTGTAATTATTAATATCTGTTTTGCCCCCATCTTTATGAAGTGGGTGAATTAATGCAACCTTCCATTTTTCTGGAAATTATTCAGTGTCCCAGATTTCTAGCTTTCCTTTTATAATTGTGACATCCATATCTCCACTGGCTTTTAGAACTTCTACTTTGAGGCCATCTTCATTCACCTGGGGCTTTTTTGTGTTTTGTTTTGGTCAGTTTTTCATAGTTCAATGGCTTTTCAAAATATGCTGTTGGTAACTTAGTTTTCTTCATTGTTAAATGCAATTTTTCCATTTTCTTTTCTGAAGCATAGTGATTGTAGAATGCACCCAGACATAAAGTTCTTGAATGTTTTGTAATAATATATCGTATTATATTTTTAAAATGTTCTTCTATACTTTTAACTTACCCCTTTTCAGAGCATCTCTTTTGTATCCTAATAGTTTTATCTTATCACTTCTTCTCAAACTTATAGATTTTCCAAGTACTGCTTGTTTCCCTGCTATACCAGTTGTTCCGAGCTCTCTTTTTTGTCTAGCTGCTTCTTCACATTTATTATTCTACAATCTCTGCTTTCTTTGCTTGTTATATGGAGATATTTCAAATGCAATATATCTTACTGTTTCTGTAAAGTTGCCAGCATCAGTATTCACTTCCATCAGCACCTTTTGAAAATCACCTTCCTTTTCCTGCAAAGTTTCATTATTATTTCTCTTTGTCATACTGGTTTGTTTCATGATTTTAGACTTTGGAAAAAATGTCTGGGGATCCCAAAGGGTAGGATGTGAATCAACGTCCATTCCTCTTGGCTCTTATTATTGTTCTTATTATATCTGAAGATGGCAGAATGATAAGTTTGACATTCAACCAAGATGGGATTTGGGGAAATCCATATTTTTTTGCTTTCTAAGTAGTGTTTTGAAGTGTTCTGTCATGATTTTAAGATTGAATGACTTACATATATCTACTAATCTTGAGCCATTTGTGTTAGGCGTCTTATCAGGTGGACAGTTTCCAATAGCTTTTTGGAATGATTTCTCCTTACCCAGTTGGGCATTTTAGTTCTCCATCATGATTATTATGTTGGTTTTGTGAACTTTCTACGGCCTGTTTTCCTGATCTTCCTAGTAGTTTTCTACTTTTTCTTGTCTTCTTCATTTGTTGGCACATGGGAACTGAATGTTAAGTAATATTTATTCTTTCGATTAATTGTTGAAACAGAGAGGCTTTCACTGAAGGAGTCAAAACTGACAACATTTCAGATTATACTTTTGTGAACTGCAAAGGCTGTTCCTAAAATTCTGAAATTTGAGTTGGTAAGTCCAATTACTGGTTTACCTTTAAAAATTTGATAGTTTTCTCCAGCTATTGTTAGATCATCAGCACATCTAGCTTCTTGGATGGCCGCTAGCGGGATGTTGTTGTTGTTCAAAAAGTCTGCCATCTGCTTGAGTTTCCCAACTTTGCAGAAGGAGTTAATATTCATGGTTGCAAATTATACATACTCTTAAATTTGAGCTAGAGGTTACAA